>NC_055961.1:32709528-32747028 GCF_018492685.1 Alosa sapidissima | reverse complement strand
GTGGGTGGGTGAGCATGTGTCTAGGGCGCCTGCTTGCATATGTTGTTTTTTTTGGTTGTTTTTTTTTTTGTTCCACTCATGCGCATGGCGCCATATGGCACAGTATCTAGGGCTTTCCCATCCCAGCTTGCCGCCGTGGCAACAGGGCACTCTGGCCAGCCTGAGGGTGAGTGGGTGTGTCGGGTGACCCTTTCGGTAGGCCAGGATTTAAAAATAGGCCAGGGCACTATCAAGCGTGAACTGTGAAGTCCCCCATGCACAGATGAAAGAGCAAAACTGTGTCTTTGTTTGAGTGTGATGTGTGTGTGTGTGTGTGTGTGTGTGTGTGTGTGTTTGTGTGTGTGTGTTTGCGTGTGCATGTGATCCAAGAGGTTCTTAATGGCAATAGATAACAACACTCTATCTGAACATCACATATGTGTCCCACGCTTGGGTGCGAAAATGAAGCAATACATTTCGAAATAGAAATGGGAGCCTGGGGGAGCTGTAATAGCAATGCACAATACTGCACAATACTGCACAATACTGCTTTCCTCTGAAAACCCTGAGACATGCTGCACTGCCATCTACACTGGAGCAGAGCTGCAGTGTGGGAGCAGAGAGTGGAATAGGGAGAACATATACGCTTGTCTTTCCCCTGCGCTGCAGTGGTCATTTCTGTTTGGGGAAGTGGACTAATCCAACCCACCCCCCACCCCACCCCACCCACCCGCGCCTCTCAGTTCAAGATGCCGTGAGATAGCAGGTCGCCTCAGCAGATCTGATGACGTGGCTGTGGCTGAGAGGAAGACCAGAGATGTCTCAGTGGTGTTCTCTAGTCCACTTTAACACATTGTAAGAATGACCACATAAAAAACAACAACTTTAGGTCTTTCCTTCTCTCTCTCTCTCTCTCTCTCTCTCTCTCTCTCTCTCTCTCTCTCTCTCTCTCTCACCCTCTGTCTCACTCGTGCGCGGAAGAGCTAGTCAGAACAGGAATTGGTCCCCACGGATCCTATCTGTGTGTGCGATACGGAGAGCTTTTATAAAAAGACACTAATTAGATTGGGAGGTAATTTAATCAGCTCATTTTCAGTCCAAAAGAGAAGAAGGCCTGGAGACGTTGGCTGAATCATGAGGAGATGGCACCGTTTCTGCCGGCCCCCTTTATCAGATTACGCATCATCATCCTGCATGGTTGCTGTCGTGTCCCACACATCGCGCCTCACACATAGACACGCCATAGAGTTCATATGATCCCTATGGCTTTACAGAACAAAAGAACCTAATGCATTACTCAGTCCACATCTTAGCAACATGTGTGAGAAAAAAATCTTTGTTATACTCTGTCTTCTCCGACACTGTGCTTTCTTTCATTTGATAGATGCATGTACCCTGGTGCACATGCCATACAGGTCATATGAGCCCAAAACTCTATGCAAAAACAACACAACTTGTGTTGTTTTTAACACATCTCTGTGTCCAGACAGGGACAACACAGTTTGTGTTGTTGCATTTTTTATTTGTTACACAATATGTGTTAAAAAAATAACACAACTGGCATTGTTTTTTTTAACACATCTCTGTGTCCAGATAGGGACATCACATTCGTTTTAAGAGTGTTGAAACAAAGAACCATGCTCAGTCCACATCTTAGCAAAGTGCGTGAGACAAAAACAGATCTCTGTAGTATTCTGTGCTCTCCGGCGCTCTGTGCCTCCTCTCATCTGCAGATGCACGTACCCTGGTGCGACCCAGTCTGGCGCTAATTAGAGGCTTGCAGAACCGAGGCTCCAAGCGTGGATGAAAGAGTGTCAGAGAGAAGATTACGTTAATGAGTGTATGTATGTTTTGCTGCTACAGGAGCGAAACTCTAACTGTGCTCTGTATTCAGACAAAATATACAGTAACTAGTCCAAAGCCTTGGCAGTGTGTGTGTGTGCGTGTGTGCGTGCGTGTGCGTGCACAGCGAGTGATGGAGGCCCTAGTGTTCATCTGATCTGAGATTTTTGACCGTAGGTGGCCTTGCTGTGTTTGTGGTTATATGATGGTTAAACTTGCAGCCTACGTACTACACTAGGTGTGTGTATCAGATGTTTGGGAGGCCCAACGGAATCCCAGATCGTGAGGGCTGAAGTTTACTGAAATGACTGTAATTCCACCGATGCGCTAGTTATAGTGTTGCTATCCCCCTCCCCCACTGTGTGCTCTCAAAACTCAGGCATGTGTGTGTGTGTGTGTGTGCGTGTGTGTGAATCTGTTTTTGTGTGTGTTGTGTAGTTGGCTGACTTAATATGTGTGGGCGGGTTGATTCAGTGTGTGGTAATTTTGCGAGACAGACATATGTAAAGTGTGTTTACTGCAAGGGTTTGTGCGTTTGTTACACGGCCTTGTTGTGGCAAACAAACTACACTCACAACGGATCCTGTTTCTGAAATAACAAGCCATATGGCAAATCGAATTTCCTGTCTATATGGTGTTACCATTTCTAAAGTTATTCTAGCAGAACAACAGTAGGAAAACTATATTTCCACGTGTGCAAACTGAAAGGCATATACAAATAATTACTCCAAATTCAGATGGATGAGCTGGTAGTCTTACCATACTCCCTTACTGTACCAATTACCTCCTCTCTCTCCCCCATGTGTGTGTGTGTGTGTGTGTGTGTGTGTATGTACATTATGTCATGGCCATGTACACAGTTAGCCGAACTCACTCCTGAATACTCTCATTGTAATAAACATCCCCTGGAAGAGAGACTATTGATTTTGTGACTCATGCAACCATGGAGCTGATCCCTACCTCTCTTTTTTGTTCTCTCTCTCTCTGTCTCTTTCTATCTCTCCATCTCTCCATCTGTTTCTCTCTCCTCCCACTCTCATTCATATTGTAGGCTGAAAGCATTGGTTTCAACTGGGGGCAGAAATGTACAAGCTGCCTGTGACTGGTGAGTTTACACGTGCTGCAGACACACACACACACACACACACACACACACACACATTAACATTTTAGTACCATGATATATCTCTTTCATAATATTTCATATTGGGGCTCTCTGCATTACATTTCAGTCTCAGCACAGCTTGGCATCTCACACGGCATTTAGTCACTAATGGGTCTTTAGTGCCCCCTACTGGCTTCTGCCTGATACTAAATGTGCTACCTCAGCTCCTATAGACCTCTAGTCCCCAGTTATTGCAGTGACACAATTAAGCAAATAGAGCAAAAGCTACTTGAATGTATTGATAACTTACACACCCTTGCGTTTCCCACATGTGATCATCTCTGCCTTTACGTGACCTCCTCCCCCGCCACCCCTTAATTCCTCCTGAGCTAGTCGAACTATCTCACCTCTGATTAGATGCACCCCTTAATTCCTCCTGAGCTAGTCGAACTATCTCACCTCTGATTAGATGCACCCCTTAATTTCTCCTGAGCTAGTCGAACTATCTCACCTCTGATTAGATGCACCCCTTAATTTCTCCTGAGCTAGTCGAACTATCTCACCTCTGATTAGATGCACCCCTTAATTTCTCCTGAGCTAGTCGAACTATCTCACCTCTGATTAGATGCACCCCTTAATTCCTCCTGAGCTAGTCGAACTATCTCACCTCTGATTAGATGCACCCCTTAATTTCTCCTGAGCTAGTCGAACTATCTCACCTCTGATTAGATGCACCCCTTAATTCCTCCTGAGCTAGTCGAACTATCTCACCTCTGATTAGATGCACCCCTTAATTCCTCCTGAGCTAGTCGAACTATCTCACCTCTGATTAGATGCACTAGAAGCAGGACTCATAGCTATTCAATCACTTTACTATCTACTATTATAAATATACAAATTAACGTGTACCTAATGTTATATTATTCACACTACACTATATCTCATTGTCTTTGTATCTGCCTTCTGCTCAATGACAAAGTTGAATGTGATCTAATGTCCTCTTATGTGTCCAGGCTCTTTTCTCATGTGGATGACCCCTTCCTGGACGACCCTCTGCCCAGGGAGTACGTGCTGTACCTGCGGCCCAGCGGGCCCCTGCTCCACCAGCTCGCCCACTTCTGGCAGCAGAGCCGCGTCACGTGCGGCAAGAACAAGGCCCACAACATCTTCCCTCACATCACGCTCTGCCAGTTCTTCATGGTGAGGCAGGGGCCCTCTGTGTCACAATCTGTCTAGTGTAGAGCCACAGTCTGTCTGTCTGTTTGTCTCTCAGTTCAATTCAGTGTGCTTTATTGGCACGACTGTGCAATAGAGCTGGTAAGTCCAGCCCTTTCCGCTATCCCCGCTGGACCTCTAGATTGAAAAATCTTTTAATGCAAGTGAATGTGAGAAAATAATTATTTTCTGGTCCCGTTTGAATTTTGCCATGAATGTGAACATATGTTGTCTGTGAATTTTTAATATAATTTTTCATGTTACGAGTTTGACAGTATATTATATGATTCTTCGGCTATCAGTTGTGGAAAAGACATAACGAGAAAGACTACATGTCACCTGTGACGTGAGCTAGCTCTAATCGCTAACATTAACTGAAATGCTAGTTTTTGTAACGGCAGGAATAAACACACATGGTAACAAAAATATTCGAAACATGTCTAGCTTCACTCAATACATTAACACTATGATACAGTGTGATTGTAAAGTTGTATGGTTCACTGTGTTCAAAGTCGATCTTAATAACCCTCTACATCTCGACCAACTGATGGTTGTTATGGGAAACTAGTTAGCTGTCGTCTAGCGGAAAGTTGTAGTCCACAAAGTGCTCTCACACAAAGTTTAACCGCATCAAACTTCTACCCGCTCAATTGTAGCAATCTTTACACGAAAATTTATATTAAAAATTCACAGACAACATATGTTCACATTCATGGCAAAATTCAAACGGGACCAGAATTATTTTCTCACATTCACTTGCATTAACGATTTTTCAATCTAGAGGTCCAGCGGGGATAGCGGAAAGGGCGGGACTTACCAGCTCTATGTACAATATTTTCAAAGCACTCTCTCCCTCTCTTTCTCTCTCCCTCTCTCTCTCTGTCTCTCTTTCACTCTCTCTATCTATTTCTTTCTCTCTCTCACTCTTTTTCTGTCTTCCTGTAAATCTATCTTATCTATGTATATCCATATCAACTGCTTGTACGGGCCATACCAAGAAGTGCCCCTGGGTGCTATGAATAAACAGAGCACAGTTCAGAGTACTTCCTGTGAGTCAGCCTGAGGGAGGCGTAGGACCATGAGCGTGTGTGTGTTTTTTTTCCATTATGTGTTTACCATTTAAAAAAAAGTATTTTAGTAGGAGTGATAAGTAATCAGCATTTCATTTCATATTAGGTGACTGCTCATGTTGTTCCATTGGTGACATTTGCTTGCACACTGGGCTGTTCTCTTGCTGAGCAGATTTTGGGGACAGTGCTGTTGATATTTCTTTCTAGAGCCTCTGGTCTCATTGCGCTGTTCTGTTTTTGTCTGACACAACAACACAGTTGTTCTTGAGCCTGTCTTAAGTCTATCAGTTCATTTGGACCCTCTCCTCTAGCATCCCAGCACTTGGTTTGGTTTCTCACTCAGTGTCCGCTGCTCAGTATTCACTGCAGAATGGTAGGGCCCTAATTTAAATGATGGGCAAACTGCAATGTTTAATGTGTAACTACACCTAATTTGATAACTAGGCAAAATCTATGTACTGATTTAATTCTGTGAGCAAACATTGGTTGGTCAGCTCAACGCTCTCACATGCCACTCAATAGCTTCATGCAGGAGACACTTGGCCCATTCAGTGACTGCATTTTCCCCGTAATTTAAATTGGGGCCCTTAGTAAGTGTCCTTTGGAGTATCTACTTTGGAGTATCTACTTTGCAGTATGTATACATACTGTAGTACTTTAGAGAACACTCCTGTCTGTTCAGTTGTAGACAGTTGATATTGATTTGTAAAGGTAAGCGAGTTTATAGAGAGGGCAAATCCGCACACCCTCTGCTGAAGGGACATATATACTGTATATAGGCATATACTGTATGTATAGGCATATATATATATATATACATAACACAGTGTTTCCCACAGAATTGAATTCCATTTGTGGTGGTTGGTTTGCAGAATTAACTTCAATACAACAGTTTTCAACAAATTAGCGCAGCATGGATATGATGCTAACCAGATTTAAGCACAATTTAGTACAACCTGGAAAATCATTGTGTGGTGGTCAGTGTTGATATTGTGCTGGGCCGCCACAAATAGGTCAATGTATGGGAAACACTGATAACACACACACACACGCACAGTAATTGCTAAATTTGTTGGTACCATTTCATAAGGAAAGAAAAACATTCACTCTCTGAAATGATGTGAAACTCACAAAAGTAAATGGCATTCGTCATTGTTTATTTATGGTGCAAATCAGATTGCGCTTTATTCTCCTCATTCAGATAATTCATTTTAGGTAATCAAACAAATGAAATGGCGTGGACAAATATTGGGGCACCTTTAGCTAATGCTGTGTTGGACAACATTACAGGCAATCACTGGCAACAAATACTTTCTGTAGCTCTGAATAAGTGAATGAATACTTCTGAGTACTTCTGCATTGTAGACAGGTAGTTTTGACCACTTTTCCTGAGCAAACTGCTCCATCTGTCACAGTTTTGAAATGTGCCTTGTGACTAAGTTTCAGCTCTTTCTGGAGTTCAATGAGATTCCGGTCTGAACTCATAGAGGGCCACCTCAGAATAGTTCACTATTTTTTTCTTTAGTCATTCTTGTGTTTTTAGCTGTGTAACCAAGACCTGCGATTGAGACTGAGCTTTCTGACACTGGACTGTATGTTGCACCCAGGATGCCTTCCAGTCCTCTATTTTCCATAATAAGTACACCATCATTTTATCCTCAGTGCACATACAGTCTCCCTGAAAAGCTCCAGTTTTGTCTCGGTCCAAAGTCTATTTCTCCTTAGGGGGCTGTGATTGGGCCAGTGTGTTGGCCACAGTCCCATGCATCTTAAACTTGTTTATAATATGTGCTAGTCACAGGAACACCGGAGATGTTCTGATAGGCAAGCATGTTGAATTTGAAGACTATCATCTTGTTTCTGATACCCTTAGGCAACTCTTTCCTTTGATTGACCTAGTCCATGTTCATTTTGGGGCACACAATGATCTCAATCTGCAGAGTGACTAATTTGATCCATTTCTATAGTCGGAATGACTGTAGACATAATCCAATACATCAGTGACATGAATTCAGGTTAAACAATTAGTTTAAAACATCACTATAATCCAATAATTTATCTTTTTTATGGGTTACAAATCTGTCCCGGTCATTTTAGGATATCTTTGTAAAGTAAACAACAAAATTTGATGATTTAATGATCTTTTTTCAAACGTTCTTTGCTTAAGTCTATTACATACCAAATTCATACAGCTATACATGAGACATTTACTTTGAATTTCAAGCACTTTTAAGGAAGAACTATTTTTTTAATGATCTGCATGGATACCAATACAACAGACACAGCTCTGCTTTAGTCTCTTCAGCAGAGGGTGTGGTTGCCAGGGGAACCCCACCTGACTGCCCACCCTCTGACTTGACCACACGGTGTCTGCCCACAGTGTGCGGACGCCAAGGTGGAGGCGCTGTGCGAGGCGCTGCAGACCACGGTGGGCCAGTGGAAGGGCCGCTTCCCCAACCCACTGCCCCTGGAGCTCTACACCTCCTCCAACTTCATCGGCCTCTTCGTGGACGAGCAGGTGGCCGAGGTGCTTAAGACCTTTGCCTTGGACTTTGCCAACGAGGCGGCGGCAAAAGCAGGTGGGCAGCAGGAACTGCATGTGGGAGATACAGACTTCAATGGTGATAGTTTCTCATTTTATCGCTTTGCATTTTCATGGCAGTGACTGTATGTGGTCAACATGCATGCCTAACAAGTTATGGGATCTCTATCTAATCCGTCAATTGACAAATATTTTCTGTAACTCTGTGAAGGAGCGGTTGCTTGGCTACTTGTTTATTTGAAGGTTGAAACCACAGCCTGCATTTGCGTAGGGCTTTGAGTAGTAGCAAAGGCTCATTAATGCATTTATTTTCATCTACAGTGTAGCACCACAGCATGGCTCCATTGTACGGATGTGTTTAAGAGGCACTCCCCTCACATCTCTCTGGTTTATCCCCTCTCCAGACGCCCACGTGGAGCCACATAAGAAGCAGCTTCATGTTACTCTTGCATACCACTTCCAGACCAATCACTTGTCTTCGTTAGAAAAGTTGGCCAAGGGCATCGACGTAACGCAGGGCTGCGATTGGCTAGCCGTGCTCTTCTCCAGGGACATCCGGTTTGCCAATCATGAGGTGGGGCACTGTAGTGGAGTCAGGGCACTTTAACATGTGACTGTGTGCTTTCGTAGCAGTTGTTGTTGAATGACCAGCTCATAGTAATGCAACAGATATGGGGCCCCTAATTTCAATAAGCCAAAGTGCAAAGTCTAAAGTCTATTTAAATCAATTTTGGTAAATTGCAAATGTAATATTGTGAGCAAGGTCCCAGGCGCAAATATTAATTTGTCAGCCCAATGCTCCCGCACACCACAGGAGAGCTTTAGTTCATGCACAAAGGACACTTTGCTCGTTGCCTGACTTTGCCCTTTGGCCATCTTTTAAATAAGGGCCCCATACTGTGAACAGCAGAAACAAACATCACATACCTGTTCATCCCACATGCTCTAACAAACTGATAGAATAGGAAGCACATGTGGTCAAAGCGTGGGCATCTCCTCCATGTCCTCCTCACGGGCTCTTGTCGGTTCCCCTTCTGTCCCAGACTCTGCGGGTGATGTACCCGTACGCGCCGCAGAATGAGGACGAGCTGGAGCTGGTGCCGGGGGACTTCATCTTCATGTCGCCCGTGGAGCAGGGCAGTGCAAGCGAGGGCTGGGTCTATGGGACTTCGCTGGGCACGGGGCTGTCTGGCCTGTTGCCTGAAAACTATGTCAGTCGGGCAGATGAGTGTGACACCTGGATCTTCCATGGGTGCGTACAAAAAAAAAAAAAAAAAACTTGTACACGCCACGGCATTATAAAATGTGAAGAGGTTGAGTGTCAATATTGTAAATGGTAAACTTTGTTATTACAGAGGATAGTCAAGGCTCAGTTATTAAGTTGGGATGAAATGTGATAAATATATATTTCATGATAGAAGATGGGGGAGCGATTTGCAACCAGTGAACAAAGCTTTACATGTCAATAAATCTCTCCAACACATGGTTGACTGAGATGTTGATCTGTGCTACACTTTTCTCCCAGGTCCCATTCTTTCCTCAACAGTACCTCCCCCACCAGCATGGGGGGTGCTTTAGGCGGTCTGCTTCTAGATGGTCAGCTGGACGGCCGCCTTCTGGACGACCCGAGTCCTATAGACCCCACTGGTCTGTTTTGTCAACCTATGCAGGTAAGGCAGGTGTGCAGTTTTCAGCCTGATGCCCTTTAACATTAGATGGTGGGGCATGAGGTTTACCAATCAGTATGTTTACTTTTGAAACCATGTGAATGTTCATATGGATTTTATAACATTTCATAATGTAAGTATAAACGCTTTAAGTCAGCACTGTGCCTAGTGCTGTATCTTGGCCATGCAGATCAAATGAAGGTTATTGGATTGGGTGTTGCGGAAATGCGTTTAAAAGTGTTTGTACGTGACAAATTGAACATCTGTCCCTTGCCATTCCAGATGCTTCGGCCAATCAGCAACAGCCAGTCTCGGCTGCCCAAGAGGACCCTGTTTGTGTGTCGCCACGGCGAGAGAATGGACGTGGTGTTTGGGAAACACTGGATCTCCCAGTGCTTTGATGCCAAAGGTAGGGAGGCAAAAAAAGAGCTGAGACGTGGTCATTAAAGTCCCAGACATACTGATTCCAGACCTGTCTGGAGTCTCTTTGATAATACCCACTTTGGCTTGGCTTGTCCGCCCATGTCCCATGTCTTCCCACCCAGGTCGATATGTACGGTCCAATCTTAACATGCCGGCTAGTCTTCCAGCGAGAACTGGTGGCTACAGGGACTACGATAAGGACTGCTCTATCACTGTGTTTGGGTCGACACAGGCTCGCCTCATAGGTAAGCACTCTCCCCTGCCTCCCACAGACACAGACGATAAAGTATGGGCTTTAGCCTTATCACCCGGGGATGTCCGTTTACATTTCCTGGACCCAGACAGTAAGTGTTTGGAGAGTGGAGTGCATAGGAAATCAAGGGACAAGGCACCAGGCAGCATTATAGGCAAACACAGCCAATGTGCAGTCTAGTTTTTTATCATCAACTACTCCCACCACTCCCATCAACTACTCCCACCACTTTTAGGATGTCTGGCTTCTCTGGAAGCTTTCCATTAGCAAAAGAGCAGCCCTGCACTATACTAGAACTGCTTAGTTCATTTGGATGATTTGATTGGATACTGTACTTACAAATAGACTTAGACTCAGACAATGTAAAACACTGTATCGGCGCAAAGAAGGATTTGAAGCTGTGTTAAGATAAAGGTAGATGTCACTCTTGTACTATGCAAGAATTCCATAACAAGATAACCTAGCTAGGCTAACATATGTGGACATGTGGATCCATAAGCCTGTCATGTGATGTGTGTGTGTGTGTGTGTGTGTGTGTCTGTGTGTGTGTGTCTGTGTGTGTGTGTGTTTGTGTTGCGTGTGCCTCTTTGCCACAGTGCCTTGATGTGTGTATCTGAATGCTGCTGTATCTTTGTGTCTGCAGGTGAGGCTCTGCTGGAGAGTCAGACAGGCATAGACTTTGTGTACTGCTCCCCCTCACTGCGTTGTGTGCAAACAGCCCATCACATCCTGCGAGGTACAGTACTGCAGGAATACAGTTCTGCACCCTTACATACATGAGCAAACAGATACTCAACAGAAGTTTATCATATCTAAATACACAAGACGCCATCAAACACCCTAAAGTGTTCTGATACGTACTGTTGTGCCCTTTGAGATATATGTAAATTGAGGAGCAGATACAACCAGTAATGCTAATTCCTATATGATATAATTCTAGGAATTCACTATTTCAGTGCATCGCAGTGTTTTTATATAAGACAAAAATGCTCATTCTTTTTGAAATTGTCCTTGTGTGTGTGTGTGTGCGTGTGTGTGCGTGTGTGTGCGTGTGTGTGCGTGTGTGTGTGTGTGTGTGTGTGTGTGTGTGCGTGCTGCAGGTCTCCAGCAGGATGGGAAGACTAAGATTCGTGTGGAGCCGGGGCTGTTTGAGTGGACTAAGTGGGTCTCGGGTACCTCCCTGCCTTCCTGGATACCCCCTGCTGACCTGGCAGCTGCCAGCCTGTGTGTGGATACAACGTATAGGTGAGCTCACCTGTCCCACCCACACACATGCTGTGCAGATATAGTATGTGTATACACACACATACACACACACTCACACACACACACACACAGTCATCCAGTCACACATACACACACACAAACACACTCAGGGCCAGATGTACTAACGCTTTTGCGCCCACTTCAGGCGTATTTGTTTCGCAACGTGCGTGTAAAATCATTGCAAGATATGTACAAACAGGCCGCAATGATGTAAAAGCGCTAACCGCCTGTCGCGGGAGCTGAAAATGGCAAATTGCGTTTTTCCGTGTCATGCATATGCATTCATGGGAGGATCCAGGGGAAAGTGGGAGTTTAGCGTAAAGAGATGGGAGGGGAAACGTAAATAGCGCCTAATTATGTATTCCGCGGTATGTACAAAGACTGCTCGTGAAAGCACACGACTATTCTGCGCCTAAATACTTCCGCCTTGTAAAAGCAGGTGTTAATCCAAATTGCAGTTCAATGCGTCAGTTTTAATATCAAAAGCAACCTTAACTTTCATTGCCCCTTTGAATGTCTTACTTTCACTTTCACATAATTCACTTAAACTTTCCTACTTGCTAGATTTGACCAATCTTTCATAGCCTACGTGCACAAGTAGTTTGAGTAGAACTACTGATCTTCATTATTTCCCTGATTGTTGACATCATATCATGTATGGTATTATTTCCTGATCGCTAAACGTTGGATTCTTTTTAATGTTTTCATCAGTTAACTTCATTGAACTGAGCTTGTATGTAGGTTATTCCGTTCAGTTGTGGACCTTCTTAAATTGCGCTAGGGGGGCGGAGAAAGGCAGAGAAAGGCGCAGATTGCGCTATGAATTGAAAGTTTGATAAATATGACGTACACTTGGGTATGACTGCGTTCGCAATCTGCGGTTTGTCCATGGTGCTGATAACGCTACGTTCGCAAATGTACGTACATCTGGTCCTCAGTCACTAAGTCACACACACACACACACACACACACACACACACACACAAAACACACAGACACACACAGTTACTCGGTCATACACACACACACACACACACACACACACACACACACACACACACACACACATTAGTGAAATGACCACACTATTGTTTTTCTCCAGACCTCATATACCCATTAGCAAACTTGGTGTGTCCGAGTCCTACGACACGTACATCAGCCGGAGCTTCCAGGTGACTCGGGAGATCCTCAGCGATTGCAAAAACCTCGGTGAGTGAGTGAGTTGAGACCTGGAGCAGGGCAACCTCTCTTTATAGAGCTCCCTCCCCTATGAGACCAGGTGTGGGGTCAAAACACAGCTGTGCATATACTGTGGTCAGTTGTCTCTGTGAAAGGACTCAGTCATGATTCTGAAACGTCTTATTTGGTATAACTCATGTTGCTTTGAAAGACAAAGCTGACCGTAGACCAAACTTCCACTATAGATCAGAACATCAGCTTATGCATGTGAACCAGTCAGTCAGTCTTCTTAACAGAAAACAGACCTAATGGTGACTCACAAGTTCCATCAAAAGCGAGACATATGGTACACATGTGTCATTCCATGGTCATAGCAGAAAAAAGAGAGAATGTTACACTGAGACTGCGGAGGAGGAGGAGCGCTCTGCGAAAGAGGGAGCAGCATGGTAATCAGGTGGGACCCTCAGCTTTTGGCGATCCCTCTGACGAATGATTGACCCTGCAGGGCCACCGTAGCAAGGTCTGCCTGGGGGTGTAGCGAGCGCCCACACGGTGCTCGATCCCATCTGCTGGTCTGTGATTATGCTACAATAAGCTCTGTATCCCCTGCACAGGAAACACAGTGCTGATAGTGGCCCACGCTTCCTCCCTGGAGGCCTGCACGCGGCAGATGCAGGGCCTCAGCCCCCAGAATTCCAAGGACTTTGTGCAAGTGGTCCGAAAGGTCAGCCGTCTGTTTTTCTTTACTCTCCCCACTCTCTCTCTCTCTCTCTCTTGCTCTCTCTCTCTCTCTCTCTCTCTCTCTCTCCATCTCAGCCTCGTCATCTGACCATCTGTTCCAGTGCTCGCCTCATCTCATAACTTTAGATTTGACTCTAAAGTTTGTGTGTGTGTGTGTGTGTGTGTTTGCATGTGTGTGTGTGTGTGTTTGCATGTGTGTTGTGTGTGTGTGTGTGTGTGTGTGTGTTCATGTGTTCATCTGTATGCTGGATGTTCATATTCTGCCCTGTGTCGTGTCTCCCTCCCCTCCTCCGGTCCCTAGATTCCCTACCTGGGCTTCTGCGCGTGCGAGGAGATCGGCGAGACGGGCGTGTGGCAGCTGGTGGACCCGCCCATCCTGCCTCTCACCCACGGGCCCAATCACACCTTCAACTGGCGCGAGACTTTGCTGCAGGACTGAACAAGCCCGTTTGGCCTCACACCCCCACCCGCCCCCACCGCGCGCGTCCGTAACCCCCTTTGCCGCTGTCCCTTCCGTTCGTCCATCCCTTGTGCGTCCTCAGGGCCCCTCGCGGGCAGCTCACGAGACGCCGCACGGCGCCGCAGAAAGCGCTCAGCCTCTTCTTTGTCCGCCTGGCCTGCACCGCCTATGGCACCAAATGATTGGACCAACAAACAAAAACAAAACAATAACAGCAACAAACAAAAACAAAAACACGTCTAGGCTTCCATAGCACTCTTGTCAATGGGCAGCTGCAGTATATTATGCCCATTCTATATGTGTATGTAAATGTATGTACTGTATATTGGCAGCATTGATACTTGTACCCATAATGTGATTTCACTTGTCCCTGGTGACGACATGTTTACTGGTCAATAGCCATAGGTGGGAGAAGGTGAAGGGGAGAGCTGAGGGGGGATGCTGCAGAATGCTTGGACTCCACTGCCCACATACGCTTTTAACTGCCCCCTCTGTTCTCTCTCCCCCGGGGCACTGATGAGGAGATTGGTGCATGTGTTGGGCTGCCTGCGCCCCTGGATCACGGCGTGTGAGGGTGACAAACTCAGGTTTCTGTCATGTGGAGAGTTAGCTGTGAGGGCTGATTGACCCAGAGTCGCTGTGAAAGATTTTGGGGCTGGACAAGATGACCACCCCCCCTAAAGCGCAGTGGCATGAGCTTTTTGGCTTCCACTGAACTGCACCAGTCCACCATGTGCCAGGCTGCACGGAGAGGACTCGGCTGGTCTTCTCTGTAAACACACTGTGAGGAAAGGAGACACACACACACACACAGACACACACAGACACACACACACACACACACACATACACGCACTCATATGACCTGCCACGCGTCTCACACTCCACGTGTCTCCATTGCACCTGCACAAAACCTTCCAGAACAAAGCACAAAAGGAGGAAGACCCCAGACAATCAAGATAGTACAGGACTGGTGGGTAACAAGGCTGGAATTAACTTGTGCTTTCAACCAGTTGGCACTTTACTTGAAGGTTTTTATTTTTAAAGGATTTTTTTTGTTGATTCAGAAAATATACTATATTATATTATATTATATTATATTATATTATATTATATTATAAAAGTCCTTTATAATCAATACCTTTAAGTTTTGTGCTCTCCTCCTCACCTGTTTTGTGGAGGGAATTTCTTCCGGTATGGTGTTGAAGTAAGCCTTACTTTTGGATCATAGTAAATGAGTGTATTACTATCCTACGTCAATTTCACAAACTATTTAGTTGAAGTACCTTACTAATTAGCTGGGAGCCAACTCTTTAATGTAGTTGAAATAATATTTAACTCAATTTATTTATATATTCATACCGTACTAGCTAAAATTATTTACAGGTGCTTAGGACAAAGTACTATACTGGGGTATGTTTTGCTGTCGAAACAGAACAGAAGCTGTAGCAAAGTATAATGCAGTTATTCCTCACTCAAGCAGTTATACATATCAAACGTGTTGAGTATTTTCAGTCTTTCTATGTATGTTCTCAATGTAGCCATTTTATCAGTTGACCTGAACTAACTGTAGTGTTATAATGCCAATGCAAATGAATAGGAGGGTCATACTCATTTTGTTTATCTTCTTCTTTCTTGTACACCTCTCTTTACTGAGGTGGTTTTCTCCAGAAGATTTCACAAGCCTTCCTTTGTAAATCCACTCGCATGCGCAGTGGAACCTCAGTGACTTTGTGCTGTCCTTCAGAAACGGGCTTGTTCTCATAACAGCTAGTCAAAAACATGAACCAAACCGAATGCCGGCAGAAGCGCCCACCCGGAAATGCTTCCTGTGCAAGCACTGGATCAAGACGTTGTCACTGCTTACACTCAATATCACTTGATGCGTGTCTGTGTGATTTGCCATATCAGAAGTGTTGCTTTCAATCAAGCCAGATGCTGCCTGGTCTTGTGTATTGTGTCCGTTTTGCAAAGCTGCCATTTTTTTTGCTGTCTTCTTGCCATATTGCTTTGTTTTTCAGAGTTACATCCGAGGTATCTGGCACTTCCAGACTGACTGCTAATAATAAGCAGTACAGTACTTTACCAGGTGTTTGGTTAGGGGCTAACCATGCCAAATAGTGATTGGTTGTCTATATAAATGGTGCTTGTCTGTCTAAAATAACCACCAACCTTGCTTTAGTGTGCACTTTGTCAACTGAGAGTTAACAAGGTCCAAGTGTACTTTTTAGAAAAACATAATTGAACACAATCTATGAAAATTATTGTTAGAATTTATTTTTGCATTATTTTTTATAAATAATATATTATTATTTCACACCAAATCATATTATTTTATATTATTTGGTGAGGGAACAAAAAAAATCAAATTTGTGTACATGGCAGACCTTGTTAATTCTCAATCGACACCTTGTTAACGCAGTGTGTCCAATAGGGGAGAACTGGTGTGTCATTTGGTTAAGGGCTTCTGTGAGATGAAGTGAATGACAGGCATGTGTATTTTACCCCACCCCCACCCCAACTCTTCCCGTTTCTAAACGATTCACCATTCACCACAGCATCTTCTGCTGTTGGCACTTAGCACTGAATGTCTCTCTCAGGACACTCTCTCACAGTGTTACCCCCCTCCCCGCCATCCACCCTCCCTCAATCATTTAGATGTAATTGTCCCTTGATAGCATGTGTAACTATGGGGTTACATACAGTGTTTGCCCTTGGATCTAGCATAATCCTTGTGTGTCTCAGCAGTGCTCTTCAAGAGCTCTTGTGTGGTCATGCAGAGATGAGGACAAGAGGCCTCAATCATTATTAACATAAGAGACTCCATGGAAACCTGTTACGATGCAATGTTTCAAGTCATAGGGTTTTTTTGTTTTGTTACATAAACTTATTAGTTTTAATAATGGATAGAAATATTTATACAATGATTAACAGACTTACTGATGGATGAATCGACCTGCAGACTTCCAAAATAATGACTGAATGGATGAAGTCATTAATAAATCACTTTACAATGACACCAAACCACTCATCACTGAGTCTAAGGTGTGGTGAGTTTGATGGATTAAACATGATCTTAGTTTTGTCTCTGCTGAATTTCTTTCACTTTCATGTGATTTGTTGTGGTCAGCAGGTGTGACCTGCAAACCATAGTTTGGAACGTTTTTGGTAAAGATGGCACTCCCTTCACCTATGTGTGCGGTCAATAATTTTTTATTTCAATCAACCATCCACATCTGCTTTCGAAAACCAGTTCACAGTGATCACATGTGCCCTGCATGCAAAAGATAAGATTTGCCATTTATACTTTTGAAGCAAACTACAGTACTTGAAAACAGTACATAAACAGAAATTAAGGTTATACACAACCGCTCTCTGTACTTAAATTATTATATTGAAATTTTATGCATTCCAATGAAGTTCCGAAAGAATGTGTGTTATATTTTGTTGCAAAAGATTGCCTCAGTAATTATTATTATTGTTGGATTTTAATTAATTACTGCTTAAGGATATAAATTATGTTGGCCAATAAATGTTTTCTCTCCACTTACTGGTTTTCTGTTTCCCACATAGCCCAGCGAGGCATAGGCTACTCATGTGTGAATGGTAGTCTACAAAAAGTTTCACACTTAACACTAAATACACATTTAAGGATGCATTTTCAAGATTCCTTGTAAGCTAATTTAGAGCATAAATATAATCTAATTTAATAGCCTGTTCGACTTTCACTTTTAAAATGTGGGTTTTGGAAAAAAAAATTATCTTACATTTTTTACTGTGAAGTTTATTTCAGTTTGAGTAGCCTAGACCTATAATTGTTATTTTAAGTCTTTCATTTTGGGTATTTAAGTTTGACAATGATAAAAGATAACTAATACATGACATCAAATATATTTAATTAATTTTAAGTGGGCCTGTTGCCTGTGACTTCTTGTTACTGCACAGTAACAAGAAGTCAAACAGATCAGGATAAAGGGATGATAACCACAGCCCAAATTGAGGGAGGCATCTCATTTTTCTTAGTTTGTGTTGTATTGTTCATTGCTGGTTTTATTCAGCTTTATTGTTTTTGACATTTCATTTATATTTCATTTAACAAAACTGTGTTTCACTGCTATTCCCAGTTTCAGTCATGGTTTTCATTAAGTGTAGGGCTAACAATCAAGCTTTTCGTCAGTTTTAATGATAACCCTGCTTTGTTTAGTAGACCTATGCTTTTTACAGTTGCATAGTTCCACCATTAGATGGCGACTCATGTCTATATGACTAACCGAAACAGCTCTCGCGTGGCGGCGGTGTTGCTGCCTGTCTAGTTAGGCAGGGTTGTGGGTCATCAAAGGAGATTGTGCTCGCCTACTGTGTGTAGTTACAGTGATTATCTTCATGTTTATCTTAATGTTGTCGTCGTTCGACAATTACATATGTCACTCACCACCTTTTTCAGGTCTGGGTGTTCGCTTTCCGGCTCTTGGAGCATGAACATTTTCAGTCATCTTAGTTGGCATTAGCCGCGGGCCCTTGAAGAAGTCAGCTAGCGCTGTTCAGCCTTATCTTACAGCCACATAAACAGTTGTGAAGATATTTCTACAACCAGAACCACTTTGTTTATAAATACCCTGGTGAGTATTTGGCTCCGGTTTCATACAGTTGAAGAGGCAGACTTAACACAACCCAGGCCCAGGGGCTTATCAAGGTTAGCTCGACATCTGATACGGCTCATCATGTCTTCAGATAATGCTTTAAAAGAGGGCCCATTATACAGGCTGCTATGCATCAAGTGTCATGTGAAGCATATCATGACTTTATCGTAACATTTCTTAATATTGTTGGCTGCAGAGTCTAGAATAACATAAGTCTGAGTCCATCCATATCAAATAAGAATTTTTCCAGTCACAGACACACATTTTAGACGAATCAGTCAGGTGAGTTTTGTGGTATGATTGGAAATATAGCAATTTGGTCTAGCAATTTGGTCTATTTCAATATGTTGCAGTAATAACTATTAATAGCATGGACCCAGCCTCTGAATAATCTCCCTTACTGTAAACCTTACGCTCTCCCAAGTGTAGCCATGCTGAGGCATAGGCCTAGCATCTACAGTGGTCATTCTTGGAAATTCATAGGCAGATGGCAGGTAACATTTGATAACTACCTTTTGGATTTTAATTATATCACTTTCCTCCACAGCTGTTATGCCAGCCTGTCATGCCTATGAATGATCTACAAAGGTAAAAAAAAGTGTTCTACTGTTTTGTGTTTTTGTATGCCAACCTATTCTTGTGATTTGGGCCACTAAGTTTAGTGATAAGTTAACAGGAACAGGGATTGGTCTTGGTGTGGGTGGGGGTTTAGCAAGGATGTAGGCTAGCACAGGTGAAGTGCAGAGACACAGATCCTGCTATTGACGTAAACGGTCATTTCCTGAATGGATTAACTCAGTGGTTGGAAAAAAAACCCAGTGACGTCACTAGGAAAACTCATAGTCCTGGTGATTAATTTGAAAGGTTTTTAAGGTTGCAGACCTCTGATCTAAGGTCCATCAAGCTCATCCCACATCAGCTGGTCCCATGGTGGCCCCAAGGTCATGCAACTAGGTATTTGGTTATATTTAATATGTAGGTATATGGAATTGGATTTATTTATGATATTTTTTAGAATATGGGATTGTATTGTAATAACATTATATATTGTGCAATCTGATTGATTTGGCTCATATTTCTCATAATTGATTTGGCTCAATTCTCATAATCTTAAATGTTTTGTTTTGTTAGTCTATGCCTGAAATACCCTGAGTATTTCAGGCACAAACATAACATGCTTTAACACTCTATAGTCTAGCCTTCTACTGAAGAAGGCAAGTGTTAAACTGAATACTGTATTGCAAAGTGCATACCATTATACTGTTCATACTCCACATACACTTTTTGTACTACTCTTATGTTGCTGTTACTGCACTGCACATATCTGATACTGTACATATCTGTCTATATTGCTCATACAGCATATACATATTTATTCTGCTCTTATAATGTTACTGTTAATACACTGCACATATCCTTACTGTAAACCTTACCACTTGATTAACTGTATACTACTGTCTACACTGCACTATGTAATGTATACTGCACTACCTGTCTATATTGTTCACATTGCACTTCTCTGCTTTTTTGCACTTCTGGTTAGACGCTAACTGCATTTCGTTGTCTCTGTACTTGTACTCTGCACAATGATAATAAAGTTGAATTTAATCTAATCTAATTATGTTATGGGCAAATAAATCTACAGAAAATCTCTGTTATATAGATATGGAATATGGAAAAACAAAGACAGTATCTCCAAACTGCCTTGTGTCTATAACAAGGTTTTTAATATTGGATTAATCAAATCATATGCCCTCCAAAGAAATGTAATTCTTTGTCTGTCCAAAATGCAAGTTAACTTTTCTGGCAGAATTTCCATTGAGTCCTATCTGTTGACATATGACATTGCATTTGTTCATGTAGCTGACACGTTTATTGTAAGCGACCTACAAGTGAAAAAATAACATTCAAGCTAAAAGAGAGTCGCCAAAGACCCTAGTGTAACAGGGTAAATAATACCTTGGTGATCAGGTAAAAACTACCTTGGTGATCGGGTAAATGCTACCTTGCAAACACAAGGGCAAAAGGATGAGAGTATAAATCATGGGAAGTTTGTAATTTGCAGAATTTGCAGGTGATTTGCACACATTCTCCTCGTTTAGGTTGCAGTTCTGCTCGACGATGAAATGTTGCGATGCACCTGAGTGAACTAATGCTGCAGGGACGTGCCTAACCCGGCACTGGAGGTTCGGGCAATGGCTGCTGCAGAGCACCGGTCACTCACTCCAGCATGTCACTGGGTTTGCTGGGAGAGCGCAGAGAACCCGTTTTTCTGCCTGACTAGGTTAGCCCTTCTTTCTTCTCTTGGCTCGCCTGGAAATAGGTGGAAACTGGCCTGAGGCGCTTCTCTTGCAATGGGGGAGAGAGTGGACAGCTGAGATGTGTGTGTGCACTTTTCCGCTGTGTCTGTGTGTTGTGTGACCTGACCTCACACACACACATTCACACTCACTCACTCACTCACTCACTCACTCTCCCACTCTCCCTCTCTCCCTCTCTCTCTCTCTCTCTCTCTCTCTCTCTCTCTCTCTCTCTCTCTCACACACACACACACCATTCCTTCTTTCATTTCCTGTGGAATCCTGCCCTGTGCCCGGCAGCAGCCTGCAGGGGGTTAGAGGTGAAGGGTCAGTGGCCTGCGAGACTGATCAACGTGGCCGTGCTGCCCGAGACTCCTGCTCTGCTCTGTGGCTTCTTCTCAAGCTCTGTCCTCTCTGATCCTGGTCGCCTACGGCTGGGATTAGTTGTACCCACATGCAAGTTGTTGTTGTATGTACGTATGTGGGTGAGTGTGGGAGAGAGAGAGAAAGAGAGACGGAGTAGGAGACGAGCATAGGCTGAGAGAGAGTATAATGAAAGAGGAACATAGTGTGTGTGTGTGTGTGTGAGAGAGAGAGGTTGAAAGATGAACATAGAAAAATTGTGTTTATGCATGTTGTGTACCTGTGTTTTGGGGTCGGTGGAGTTTAGATATAATATCCAGATCCAAATGTACTATATTTGAAAACCAGAGAAAGAAATTTCCAGAAAAGCAAATGTGCTGAAAATAAAAGCGATTTTTTTTCTACTCAATAAATATTTACACAAAGCCTACATCGCACAATACAAGGGGATAATCCACGGATATTCTGGCAACTCTAGGAAACGTTGTTATGGTCATAGCTTTCAGCCAGGCTTTTTGGTACTTTCCAAGCTGTGCTTGCCAATTTGTCGCAACACTTTTTTTTGCCCTCTGCTCCCACAAACCACTTTGATTGGTGAGTCGAGCTTCTGGCCATCTGTTCTGGGCTTTCAGCATCTGTGATTGGTGTTAATTTACTCCGTCGGGTCATGGGGCCTTTGCCTGTGCTTGCTTTGGAGGGTCCCAAATTTGCAGCACACCTGAGCTGGTTGCAGAAAGTGCCCCCTGGTGTGCTGTTGAAAGGAAGTGGTCTCGATGGGGAGGGAGGGGGTGTGCTGGATGTTCACAGGCTAAGAGGAGATGGAGGTAGGGGTGAGGGAGGAGGTGGAGGTGGATGTATACGCGTGTGTGTCGGGGGGTGGGTGTCGTACTGAAGTGGCTGTGGATCGGATGAGTGCTAGAGGGCCTCTGGAAGGATGGCATAGTATTACACACCACGCAGAGCTCTCTCCTTTTGTCTGGCGTTGCTTCCTTTGTCCAGTTGAATTTGGCCATAGAATGAACACGCAACAGTCGGTCGGCAAAGGCGTTCTTGTTCCCGAGCCGCATGTGCAGGTACACACACAGAACCCCCCCTGTGGCTGCTACCTCCTCCCCACAACAGCTCTTTTGTTCCAGACTTTCTCATGACCTGTGACCTGCCTCTGCGGCTTGGTGTAGATTGGGACTCAGGTGATATCCTCCATCATTATACGTCCTTGTCCATGTCAAACACCTACACATACACCTATAGACACACACATCTATATGCAAGCACACACACACACACACACACACACACACACACACACACACACACACACACACACACACTTGGAAATGAATGATTTTGAGCTGTAGGCCCAATGGTATGCCATAGTGAAATATTGCAAATTTCCAACACTTTGCCATACTTATAATTAAATTGTAATGATACTTCTGTCTTGAAATATTGTGCATAAGTGCCAAATGTTTGGCATTAAAGAATAGTAAACAAATTAAGGGAAAACAAAAAATAATATTTGCTATATTATAAACCCCCTTCCCCAAACACACATACAATAGCTGAGAAACAGAGGAATATTAACATTGTGCTTATGTTGTGTGTTGTGGCTACGGCATCTTACTGGTGAGCTGTTGCTCTTGCTGCAGGAGCGTGAATAATGGCATCAGATTAAAATATTAACATATCACGCCCAGAGGTGCCAGCACACCGCTATCGAGGTTAGAGAAAAAGAGTGAGTGAGAGAGAGAGAGTGAGAGAGAGAGAGAGGTAAGAGGGAGGAAAAGAGAGCAAGTTCATCTCGGACCTTGCCCGACCTCTCCGGGCCACCGGTGACGGTGATCGGCGCTGGAGGAAAGAGAGAGCGAGAGAGAGGGAGAGAAAAAAAAAAGCCGTCTGCTTGCAGGGAAAACAGACAGAATGTTCTGTCTGCGTGGCGGATTACCGCAGCTATTTCCAGAGGCGCGGGACTTTCGGGGCAACATGCCACTGGGGACAGCTGTGCACGGAGCCCGGCCCAGATTGACTGACTTTCAGAGGGCGCCGGGGGCTGAGCAGGGATGGAGCAGGAGAGAACCGGAGGTAGGCAGGCCGCCTGCCCGCCCTGATGCCCCTACTGAGGATGAGGGCATCGGGGCTGGGGTGACTGGGGACGGACGGAGGCAGGAGGAGGAGATTCATGGACGTGTGGAGAGTATTAATGGAAAATGGATCAGCCATGCATTAGCGCTATTAGTGCTATTAATGCTAATGCTAAAAATGACTCAAAACGGTATCCTTTGACAGTGCCACTGTGTTGACTGTCATGGCGTTCACAGCACGTTGAGCTTAGCTGGGATTCAGTGTTATGTTAGATCAGGTTAGATTAAACTTAAGCTGACTGGAGTCTCAAACACATTTGGATGATCAGTTGAACGCCACCGGTGTCTTTCGAGGAACTGTTGGTGTGCAGGACCCGTTCAGGCAGAGGCGTCCACTGCTAAGCAAGGCCAGCAACCTGGGGACCAAGAGGAGAAGTGGGTCAGGCCGGCTTGGGTCAGAGAGTGTGTGCATGTGTGTGTGCATGTGTGTCTGTGCAGAGGCGGCCGGGTTCGGAGAGGAGCAGATCGGAACAGAGAGCAGAAACGTGTCTGTCTGCAGGGCTGAGCCAGGGGTTGGGCTGTGTGTGTGTGTGTGTGTGTGTGTGTGTGTGTGTGTGTGTGTGTGTGTGTGTGTATCTGAGTGTCTAGGGGGTGAGCGAGGATAGGTTCTGAATCACACTGTCTGTGAAAGTGGGTCAGCTTGGAGCGAACTGCACAAGAGATTATATGCAGACAGCATTGCTCGGGGCAGGATTTTTTTACTTTTTTTTTTTTTTTAGACAGATTTCACATGAAACAGTTTGAGTCAAACACGATGAAACCATGCATATTTTCAGATGCCTCTCTGATTAGCAGAGCCATATGTTTCTGCGACACATGAGAGCTGCAGTAAACTTGCAATAGCCCCAGTTGTTATATATTTATCTGTAACAGGGTGAGACCCGCCACTTTGCTTTTATATAATTGTATTAATACAATTATATAAAATAATTATATATATAATTATATAAATAATTATATAATGTAATGGTAGATAATGCTAGATAAATATTCTAGTATTCTATCAGTAAGGGTGAAACTTCTTGACCCATGGCATGCTTCTTGGGGAAGTCTCTCTCCACACACCAGCCCAATCCAACCAGATTTAGCTGGTAGAGACCTACAAGCAGCATAAAACACAGAGCTGACATGATCTTTATTTGCTCAACTGCACAGATAGACAGAGAGGGGGGGGTGAGAGAGATGGGGGATGTATAGGAAAGCTGTGGAATGGAATGGGTACAGTATATGTTTAAATGCTGGAACAGTTGAAGAGGACATGGTAAATTACTGAGCATTCAGTGCTTCTGCTTTCTGAGTTACCATACCAAAATGCAGAGAGGGAGGGAGGGAGGGAGGGAGAGAGAGAGAGAGAGAGGGAGAAGCTATGTGACTGCCATTTATAATTTTAGATCAAAGCAGCAAATCGACTGACACAAGAGTGTCTGCATGTAGGATGAGATTATTGAGGGTAATTTGAGGTTCAGCATCTTTAGCCTGTAATCCTCAGTACATAAATCTTCCCATGCACTAATAAAACTGTATAACATATTGTATAGCTTTACATGCTATAGCATTATATCTTAATCGTATCATATTGCATCGTTTATCATCTTAACTCATCATATATAGAGCAAGGATAACATTAGCTATTTTTATAGTAGTTTTATGGTCATTTTTTACTTGCAAGTGCAAAATAAAAGCACTTATGTATGTTTCCAATCCAATGAATGTATTCAAATGTGAGATATCACCTAGAAAACTTCACACTGATTCATGTAAACAGTGACAGTGAAGTAGAGGGCTCAGAGCCTCGTTGTGAGGTTGGACTTTGGTCAGAATTAACTGGCTTCATCTTAACTGAATGACTAGTGGACGAGAGTGAGTGAGATAGGGAGAGGGAGAGGGAGGGGGTGAGAGGAGAGGAGGTGGTAGAGGGGGAGAGAGAGGGGGGGGTGATGGTGGTGAGTGTCCCACTCCGGCATAGTGCATGGAAAGAGGCAGTACTCACTTCACAGAGAGAGAGAGAGCGAGAGAGAGAGAAGAGTGTGCGTGTGTTTGGGGAGCTTTCGGCACGAGCTCTTTGTGTCCTCACACTTTTTCAGACACACACACAGACAGACACACACGCTGTCTCTGACTAGGCATTGTCTCTCACTCTCTTTTTCTCTCACTCTCTTTCTCTCTCTCTCTGCATGCGTGCAGTGAACCCCCCCCCCCCCCTGCTTTAGCTTGTTGTGTTGGGAGGTGGCAGTCTCCGGGAGACGCTCAGCAGACGAGTGGGGAAACTGGATTTATCTGACTAAGAAAAAGAACAAGACAGAAACCGCACAAAGAGCCACCACGGACAGAGGAGGTGCTGTAGAGCTCAGAAGAGAAGAGGTGGGGGGGGGTGGGGGTCGTTTCTCTCTCTCTCTCTCTCTCTCTCTCTCTCTCTTCCCGTCTCTTCCACTCGCACTCCCAGAAGAGGAAATGAAGGGAGCAAACTTAACTTGACAGAAGGAAGGAGGGACACAGGACTAACTTGTGTGAACTGCTAGGTAAGCACACGCCGTCAAAGGGACTGAGTCTCGCACTGTTGCATGTTGTCTGTGTGTGTTCTTTTGTCACGGTGCGACTGATTTAGCTGGAAGATAATCGGTAAGTTTAAAAGGTGTGAAAGTGAATGTGCATGTTGCCTAGCGTTAAGTGTTTGTTGGTAAGTGAATGTCCAGTATACGTGTGATACGCAGTCAGTATGTTGCCGTTGCTTCAAACGTGATATTTAAAAAGTTACAGCTCTGTCTGCTTCTACCTGTATTTCCAAGAACAACTTGTGTAAATTAGTGAATTCACTGTGCTTTGATGATTTGTGTAGTTATATGTTATTATATAATCTGTTTTGTGTTGTGCACTGCATGTTATTTTGTGTGTCCCATTCTATATGCAAATATGTGATTGTGTGTGTCTGTGTCTGTGTCTGTGTGCGTGTATGTGAGAGAGAGTGGCTGATCACTGGGTGATGTATGGTTAAGTTTCACAGAGACTCAGCTGTTCTGATTCTCCCAGGGCAGTGTCTGCGTCTCTTTTGTTCAGACGTCCAGACGTCTCTATGTCTAGAAATAGAAACTCTCCTTCTTTTTGTCTCTCTTTCTCTCTGTCTTTCCCTCCCTCTCTCTCTGTCTCTTCCCCTCTTTTTCTCTCTCTCTCTCAAACACCCACTCTCACACACACAAACACACACACATACACACATACATGCACTCACACACACAAACACACACACATACACACATACATGCACACACACACACGCACACACACACACACACACACACACACACACACACACACACACACTTATTCAATAGAGGCAACAGAGGACACCTCACAACTGTCAGTTCCTATCTCTTGCTGATGTGGTCAAGGCCCTGGCATCTGTGCCCTCAGCTAACTGAATAGGAATGAAGCAAGTCTATGTTGGCATCATCTGGTTTTAGTTCCAAACACTACCACAGGCTTTTAAAGTACATGTCTATAACACCTTCCATTTAATGGTATATTCTTATAGCACTGTTGTCAGCCATAGATTACAGGCTCAGATGAGTCCATTCTTTTACTGAGAGAGACAGCAGGAATAATGAGTTGCTAAACATCCTCTGGTGCCAATAATGAGCGTCAAATATTCACCACTTATTCACAGTGACAGGGATCTGGGGGGGTATAAGGAAATGTTGCAGTTATTGTCATCCTCACGGCTAAATTGCTGAAACCACCGGATATGGAGTTATAAATATGGAGAATATTAATGTGCTCAGGCAAGTCTACTTTACTCTAGAGGAAAGGTTACCATTTTTCCCATTTATGAAGGATGCATTGATGTAGTCTATATTATGTAAGGGATAATGGACGACACGGAGTTCGGTTCACAGAAAGAAATGCACGTTCGAGGTGGTAAAACGGCCCCGACGCGCAGCGGAGAACCGAACGTGGAGTCCATTATCCCGCTTATTCCACTGTTGCCACTTGCGTTATGTTCATTTCCTGTTATAATTTAAACGTTTTAATCGCTAAAACGGTCTTGTTTGTAGAACTACTTCTTTCCGCCACATATCAACTAATTTCTCAACTTGCTGGACAAACTACCGTTACTAGTTCTAAATGGATGGTTGCTATGGCCAAAGGCCAGTCGTTAGTTCCATCCCGTTGTCAAGCAGGCATATCCCAGAATTCTGCTTTGAAACATCACTATGTTACTTAGCCTACTGCCATCCAACTAGCTAAAAGCCACTTCCGTCATATGCTACAGTGTTGCTATGTTCTGAACGTCTGTATTTTACAGCTCTGATACAACGTGACAATTCTTTTAAACTTCACAACGAGTTAGGCGAATTAATATACGTAGTTAATTAATTCTGTTATTAAGTAATATTAAGTGTGATACGCATGACAATGGGAAATTCAACCAAGCAGTGGAATAAAGTCAAGGATAGAATTGTATAGCTTAGTTTATTGGGTGAAGTATCAGCAGGTAAAGTGGTCTATAGGCGACATCCTCTGGGTCTGGAGATCTTTATCATTAGGGCTTAGTTTATCTGAGTTATGGAGTGCTGCACTCAACACTCAATCAAGAATAGCCCAATAAGTGATACTTTTTTGTGTGTGCATTGACTGTGTACTAGTACTAATATCACTTCTGGTTAATAGGACTTAGTTGGAGTATGTGTATGAAGTCTTAGTATAAGGGCTTGGAGTGTGTATGATGATTGTGTGTGCACAATCTGTACATGCATGTATGCATGTGTGTTAGTCTAGAGTGTGTAAGAGAGAGAGAGAGAGAGAGAGAGAGAGATGGTTAACCACCAGAGGTTTGCAAACACACAGGGTGTCCAAAAGGATATCCTGTAGGGAAAGAGCTCAGAATAGCCCCACTTTTTTACTTCATTCTTTACTCAGAGAGAGAAGGAGAAAGAGACTGATTCACAGTAAGAAAGCACAAGATACAACAACGACAGCATATATCAGGCCCTGCAAACATACAGGTAGTGTGATAGAGGTAGAGAGATAGAAAGAAAGACAGAGACAGAGAGAAAGAGAGTGTCGAGAAAAGGTGAGAGATAAAGGAGTGCACAGGGTGAGAGGGAGGGCGGTGTGTTTCTGCCGTTGGCATGCCTCGCATTCTTAGCAGCTGACCTCTGTGGAAAATAATAACAGGCGCGCGTGAAGCTCCCCCCGGCCCATGACGCCTCGCAGCAGCCAACCACCCCGAAGCACTTAACTTCCCCTCAGAGTCCTGACCAGCGCCAGCTCCTGATCTTGGGCACTCGGTTGTGGTTCAGTGTGCGTATGTGTTTCAGTATGTATGTATGTGCGTGTGTGTGTGTGTGTGCGTGTGTGTGTGTGTGTATGTGTGTACGTGTGGTGAATCACGGAGGAAAGCACTTTTTGCTGTTGTCTTGGCTCTTTGATTTTATTCTCTCAGAGCTGACACCTCTCTTTTCTCTTTGGCGTGAATGAATGGAATGCTGTTGCTTCTCGCTTTTCTTTGTTTCTCTGTCTCACTCTCTTGGTTTTGTCACTTTGTTGTTTTACACATCTTTTTTTAGAGCGAGAGAGAGAGAGTTCTGGGTTGGCACACAGGTGGAAAACTGAGAGTGTCACCTGAGAGAGTGTGGTCATGATTCCCACAGGCATTTGGGGTGTGTGTGTGTGTTTGTCTATGTTTGTGTGGCTGCATGTATGTATTTGCATGGGTGGAAGAGGAATGGGGTTGGTTGAGTCATTTTTTTGTGTTTACAAAAGCTTTAGGATAAGGTCACTGTTAGGCTCTGGTCATTGCAAGATGACAGTTCACTGTAGGGTCAGCTCCTCACTCCTCTGGCCCTGTGCAGTGTCACTAGCGGGGGTGGACAAGGGAGAGGGGAGGGGGGAGTCTCTAGGACGGGCATCACCAGTTCCAAAGTATTCCTCTTCTGCATGTGAATTTGCATTCATATTTCATCATTTCACTGTGACGCGCTTATCCAGAGAGAATATGGAAGGTTGCAGACGTTTTTTTTTTTCACGTTTTGAAAAGAGAGTGACAGATGATTTCAGTAGGCGCTCTCCCAGGATGCAGGTTTTTGCCTTCTCTGTGCTCAACAAAGGCTTGTTGCTTAGGGCAACCAACGGTCAGGCCTTTTATTCTCTGGCCCAAAGGGAAGCAGCCGCTGCCCAACCCTCTCGGCCTTTCTTCTCCCTCCTTTGTTGCTCCTCAGTTCTCATCAGTTTTCTTTTTTTTGTTTCCGTTGTATTTCTTTCCTTCATTGAGAACAAGTCACAAGCGTGGTACAGTTTCTTTTTAAACGTTGGATGTCTCAAATAAAGCGTAATGATAATGCAACGATCGGACAAACTATGACTCTTGAATCGCAGCCAACACGAAAACGTGAGGAGGTACTCTTGTGCTCTCCAGTTGGAGAGGTGAACTCAAATGTAAACATGGTGGAAACCATTTGTTTTTGAGCGTCTATTTGGATCCATCACTGGCACGTCAGCACTCTGTTTTTTGTGTTTTTTTCCTACAGAAGGTCACTCCTCTGACGTCAGTAGAGGAGAGTGTACTTTAGGGTACGAGGCAGACAGAGAGAGAGTGAGAGACAGATAAAGAGAACTCCCGCAGGATGGACACGACGACCGTTTAATGCTCTAACACCCCGGGCCTTACCCCCCCTCTTGGGGGAGCGGAGAGGTGAACTGTGCTTTGTCTCACCTCTCAGCCTAGATGAGCTTATGCGTCGGCACTTTAACACGAAAGCACTTAGGGTGTCATCAAGGCCAGCCAAGCCCGTAACTGCAGATAAAGAAGCATGAAGCTCACAAGGACCACTTAGATTTAAGCCCACTCATTTATTAACTGTAGGGATTTTGAGCCCATTGTGCCATGACAAGCCCCCACAGTGAGGAAACGCACACATGAACACAGTGTCATTTTGTGTGTGTGGAATAAACACAGCTTGAGTGTCTGTCTCCCCCTCCCTCTCCACCTCCTTGTCTCTTTCATTTGCTGTGCTGAGCCTCTTCACAGGTCACCCATGTGAACACTCTATATGTTATTTTATAAACTAAAACAGGAGTCTAATCTACAAAGACTTGCCATCTGCCTATAGCAACATGCTATCTACCACCAGGTAGTTCTTTATCTTCCTAAAGCCAAATCCATTTTATTTTTCATATCGTAGCTGCCCAAACCTGTAGCTTAATCAAAGTCCTTTTAGGCAAGTCCCTCCACTCTGCGGCCATTTGACAATGCTTTTTGGGCACTCATCGGGCATCCATTTCGGCAGAAATGCGCGCGCGCAAGGCTTCACGACACCAATCTTGCTCCGGCGGCGACATCACAACACATGATTGGCACGATGTCTTCACAACACACCATATGATTGGCTCAATGTATTCACATCACACCACATGATTGGCTCAATGTATTCACATGTCGATGTTTTGCCGAGGAAGGGGTGGGATATGTGTAGACAACGGCCATATTGGTGTGACAAACTAGCCCCATGCATTTCTATGGAGTATTTTTTGAGTGCTGTGTCTCCACATTAGAAAGTCTCTGGCTTAATCTAGATAATGACGAGGATAGTCCTTGCAGTAGGGTACACGAATGGTGAGGGAGAAATCAGGCCGAGACAGCAGGTTTAAGAGGGCCTACAGTGTTTTATTTACAACGTGACAAAATAATTACAATACAGTCCATAATTCCTATCCGACACTCTGTCGCACCCAACGTGAGGTAAAAAGAAAATGACAAACAAAACATTTAACAGACACAAATATTTACAGGTGTCTCATGGCTAGGCTACATGCCACTATATAAAGCAGACCACCTCCCCTTGAGTTAAACAATTGATTTTTACCTTTCTCCAGTTCATTCAGCCGTTCTCTGTGTCTGGCAATACCACTTTTAGCTCCAGCATAGCATAGATCATCGAATCGGATTAGACCATTAGAATCTCGTCTGCTAGCATCACATTTAAAAGCGACTAAGATTTCTGGTAATTTTCCTATTTAAAAGTTGTCTCCTCTCAAGTTAGAAACTGTAACAAGACTAACGGTGGGTTTCCACACAGTGAAACACCTCGCGGATTTCGGCCAGCGAAATTTCGCCTGGGGGCGTGACGGCCAAACCGCTAACCTTTTGACTGCAGTGTCTAGCCAGTGGTGGCAAGCGAGCTAATTAGGCTAATCAGCTAGTTCAAACGTTTAAGTACTTAATGAAGATAGACAGGGGTCTTTATGCCTAAGCCTTTATGGCTAAGTTGATGTTGCCTATAAACAACAATTAATGTTCATAGAAACAACAAGGTCAATAAGATATATTTATATAAATATATATTTATTATTAAATATAATATATTTCATACCTGTGTTGCAGCATGTAGCCTAGCTGTCTAGCTAGGTTTACAATGCAATCCAATGTCCGAACATACTAGCAGTTCGCCTATCAGCTAGCTAAAAAGTTTGAGTGTTTAAACTAACAAATATATAGTGGTCTATTTAGTGGTGTATGTGCTCTGACTAAGTTTGTGTGGCATATAAACCGCAATTCGTGTTGATACAAGTGCCAATGTTCGTGTAGAAACATTTTAATCACATACAAATTTTCGTGTTACAGCACAGGTAGTCTCCGCCATCTTGGTCAGACTTTTTTGTAACTCCCGCCTCCAAACACAAACACGCGGATGTGATTGGTTCTTGAATGGTCCTCATTTAAATAAAGTTAAACTTTCGCCAACTTTGTTTCGCCTGCCTCGGCAATTCGCTCTCATTTCGCCCAACCAGGGCGAATTTCGTCTCCATTCAACCTTAATGAGAGCGACGCGAAATTTCGGTGTGTGGAAACCCACCGTAATAAAAAAAGAAACATGGCGATTTTCTAGGCTGATTTGACATGGAACTATACTTTCATTCCAGCGTAATAATCCAGTCACTAACCAATTCGTCTGCTGCAGCTTAACCTTGTTAGCCTAAGGGGACTATTTTCAGGTGCTGCGTGATATCATTGTGCTGCCGCGCCCATGGTGTTTCTTGATTATTACGCTGGAATGAGAGTATAGTTCCATGTCAAATCAGCCTAGAAAATCGCCACGTTTCATTTTCCGTTTGTCTTATTACACTTTCTATCTCGAGAACAGACAAGTTTTAAAGGGAAACTTGGCAGGATTTCCCCCTCTGCTGGAGAAATTGTGCATTATGCTATTTCAAACTGTGGGAAAAGGTAACGATAAAGCACATGGATTTGTTTACAAGCTAGCGAACAGTTAGCATAAATTTGGCAGAACTATGTGGATGTTACAAGGTAAGAAACACGATTTAAAACGAGTTTCTTGTTTCTCACTTCTCTGTCCGGGACAGTAGTCTCAATGTTGCAAGGTTGGTTTTCCGCCTGGGGACGCTAGTTTCACCGGAACAGGTCATTTAACCATCCAAATGATTTCTAAACGGGTTTATTACATTGAAATAGTTGCCAAGTTCCCCTTTAAATAGGAAAATTACTGGAAATCTTTGTCACTTTTAAACGTGATGCTAGCAGGCGAGATGCTAATGGTCTAATCTGGTTCAATGATCTATGCTAGGCTAGAGCTAAAAGTGGTATCGCCAGATTCAGAGAACGGGTGGAAGAACTGGAGAAAGGTAAAAATCAATTGTTTAACTCAAGGGGATGTGGAAAATGAGTGTAATTCCCCAAATGGTGGAATATCCCTTTAAATGGGCAATTAACTAATTACTTCCGCCGACACCGGCGGATTCCAAACTCTCGCAAACAGGCACACCGCCTTACCTGACGGACATCTAAAGCAAAAATCATGACATCAAACTTACCATAGAACACACCCAAAACATAGCCTACATGATCAAATATTAAACAACATTCCTCGCGCGCAAAAGGAACGCACCTAGGGCTGGGACGGTATGGATGTTTTCTTACCGCGGTCAGTAAGCAAGAAATCAAGAAACCGCCACTTTGCGGTATACCCCCCCATTATGGATAATGAATTTTGTGCCGCCATCAGCCATCACAGCCGCAACTTCAAAGACCACTGGACCAAATGCTTCAGACATGAAAGAAATAAGCAGTTTATCAACAAGGCTATCATGATTTAAGAACTGTTACAGTCATGACGCTTATGCTAATGTTACAACGGTGGGCTAACACACGTTTTAATGGCTGTATCAGGTTGTAACAAAGGCAGGTCCGAGGCTAGCCTAGACCTACATGTCGCTGTTAACTTAAATTCTTAACAAACTAGAACATATTTTGTAATTCTTTCATGAACTAAACATGTATGACTCCTTTCTGGACAAATTTCACAGCTTTCACGTTTAACAGCTTTATGTAAATCGAGTTTGAATGGAGAGAATAGAAAAGTGTTACGATTGTGCCAGTTCTCCCCTTCTCTCGCATAGTATGGAATGTTGGAACATCGCGCTCCCCAACACAAATGCGAAAGGTCGGGTTTGCTTCATCTTTTGATCATATGTTTTGAAGTTTTGTTTTGAAAACGGAGGGTAAGCCTACTTAACGTAACTGTGGTTCTCTGAGTATCAATGTCATAAGATGGTTCATCACATTACACATGACATTGCATAGGCCTACGTGTACACATGTGCAGGCCAATTATAGTGGGATTCAACTTCATGTAGCGGAATTGTGCATGTCATGGTTGAAAAAACGTCAAATTTTTTTTTTTGCGGTGATGACAGTGACAAGCTCAGACCCGCGGTAGGGGTCACGTGACCGCGGTATTGCGGTAATGCGGTTACCTTCCCAGCCCTAAAACGCACCCAACACAATGAACACGCACGCATAATAATTCAGGAAATTGACGTGACATAAATCAATAATCAAATAATAATCAACAGTCATAGTGTGATGTGCTGCTGAGGCGGCACATGGTCACAGTCCTGTACCGAGGTCATAGAATAAGCCTTGTTTCATAATCAGCACCAGAGCGTATACTCAGTTATGCTGATGGTGCTCGTGTAGTTTGACCCTATTCAGTAGTTTCGACCCTCTTCAGCTCTTTACATTGAGGTAGGATTTTTATACAACTTCCATTTCAAAATATACTATAATATAAAGATGTAATGTGAAATGTATGTAGTGTAGTGCTCTGGACCCACCAGAGGCACTTGAAGCCCCTGACGAGGCCAGGAGCCGTGCTGAACACTGGTTCGCAGTCTGGCAGCATGTTGGTTGAAGCAGGCTCCATCTCTGCGCCACTGCTTGACACCTATTTTCTCGTCCTCTCCCACTGAGCACCTAATCACAAGCCTGGGCTTGTGTGAAAAGATCACCAAGGAGATGTGTTCCACTGACAGCTTTTTTGCTCTTCTCCTCTGACTGTCAGAGCGTGATGAATTTTCCTGCTCAGAGACTTTTTTGTTTAATGTTTTTTTCTTTTTTTCCCCGTTGTGAATGAAGGGATGATTGGTGGGCTCAGGGGTTGCAGTCTGTCAGCCAGGGGGAAATGCTCACTGCTGAGAGTGCCAATGCCTGGCCAGGTGGCCTTTGTCCATGTCTCAGACCCGCACCACCACAAGCCCAGAGGCACGGACAACTCCTAGAGGACCCACATCTCACCCCTGGGGCCGTGAGAATGGCACAGTCCACCCCACTGCTGTATGTGTCTCCTGGGTCAGTGAGTGGCACAGTCCACCCCCTCACTGCTATTAGCCTATGTGCATCCTGGGGTAGTGAGAATGGCTCAGTCCATATCACTGTGTATGTGTTTCCTGGGAAATGAGAATGGCACAGCCTCACAGCAGTACAGACATGCACTGCTCAAAGGTTCTCACAGGCTCAGGAGGAATGGTTGTGTGAACTGCATATACGTAGCCACTAGGACCTCATTTGGGTTTCGCTAGTGGAATTACCAATGCACCAAACCTGGTGCTGCTCCAGGCTCAGTGTCCACCCACACCTCTCAGTTTTCTCTCTGGAGTCTTCCTTCTCTCTTCTACCAACTACCAGACCAATACATCATGACACAGTGGAGCTGCACACTGAGTACGAAGTGCAAACAGCATATTTCCACCTTCTTTTTGATTTTGCAAGACGAGCCACAGGAACATGTGAAAAGTGCAAACCTCTATCAGTGCGTCAAATGAAATCAAATACTCCCGAGTACTTGAGAACAAATCATTTCGTATCCTTGCTGGACGCTCCCAGGCAGGTACGCACACAGCCCACGCTGTCAGGTTTTAATGCACTTATGACAGATGTCCAGGTGATACAGGAGACGCAGAAACAGGAGCCACACGTGTGACAGCTGTTGGAGGACATGGATGCTCCTACCCTGTTTTATTCTGTGGAAACAAACAAATAATAGCCTTTTCTTGGAAAGGTCTCCTTTGAAAGTGTCGTAACTGATGGTAATTTTGATACCACAGATGGTGGTAGGGAAAATCAGGAATAGAGTTTGGAAATGTTTGGAAAAATCAGGAACAAAGAGTTATTTACAATGATGCGCATCAAGGGAGAGACAGCATGACTTTGCATGAAGATGGCATAATGTGCAATACGTTTTTATTAACACCCAACTAGTACAAGATATTTACTAAATACAGTACTTCTTATTCCGGGTATTCTGCATTTTCTAATCAGGTAACCTGCTGTGGAACAGCTTTGCTCAGCTTCCCTTCATTTGAAGTAAAAAAATGTGTGATCCACTAGGCTTTCATGTTAGGAATCCTCAGTTGTGGTGATACGTGTGACAGAAAGAGACATGATACAGAAAGAGACATGGCTGCTTATTGGTTTGAGAATGATGAGAATCTGGATCATTTCAGAAACACCTCTTTGGTTCTCAGTAGATAATTCTTACAAGAGGGTCCTAGTCTAAGCACAAGGGTAGTTAAGCAAAAAGGTTGTTCAGTATGAATACAGAGGCACTCAGGAAATGAGACACACACACACACACATACACTAACACAGACACACAGTTTCATGTCCTACCAAGACTATCATTCTAAAGAAAAATAAGCAGTGGATGCCAGGTGGTGACAGACGCATAGGGTGAGGTAAAGAGGGATAATAAACAGGTGAAGGAGAGATATAAATTGCTCTTTTGTGGGGCTCGTTTGCACAAGGCGAGAGATAGCAACAGAGCCAAAATTCATGTGAGATGCATGGTGTTTATACGGAAACTCCCAGCACAGAAGAATTAAATCAACCTTCCACAGTTTCTTTTCCTCCCTAGGTTTTTCTTCCCCTTTCTCTCTCGACATATTTCTTTGTCCCACAAGTCTCTTTTCTTTTTATTTATTTATTCTAAATAATGAAATTATTATATTGAAAATCTAAAAAATGAAACCAATCTCTCTCTATATATATTTCTTTCCTTCTCTTTTTTCTCCCCTTTCTCTCACCATAATTTCTCTCTCCCACAAGTCTTTTCTTTTCATTTATTTTAAAGAACGGAATAGAATATAGAAAAAAGAAAGAATTCAATCTCTCTATATATTTATTCTCCCCTCCTTTTTTCTCCCACTCTTTATTTCTCCCTCACTCTCCCCCACTTCTCTTTTCTTTTCATGTGTTTTGTTCTGCCCGTTTTTCTTTTTTTTTTCTGTCTCTCTCCATCTGCCCTGCTCTGTTGATTTGTTCTCTGTGCCCAGCCCGCTGCAGACAGACTGCAGTTAGAGGAGTCAGACTCGGTCAGAGGAGGCTGATTTAGAGTCGTGCCGTCGTGCCCTCCCCCTCTCCCTCCTTAGCTTGTGATATATGGACAACTGTAGATACACATTACAGCAGGCGTGACCCAGCCTATGCTCAAGAAATGCCTGTAACGTCCAGCCCGTCTGTCCTCCAGATGCGGCAGGGGGCAGAACGTCTTCTATCGCTCGCTCTCTCTCTCTCTCTCTCTCTCTCTCTCTCTCTCTCTCTCTTTCTCTCTCTCCACGCGCCCGTCTCTCCGCCATTTACTCTGGACGACCGCCACGGTGACGCTCAAGTCGGACGGGCCCGTTTTTCATGCAGGGCAAACAGTGCTTTTGAATCGATTGGCCGCGGACATTTCCAAACTCCACTGGGGGGGGGAGGTAGCCGTATCGGACAGTCTGTCCTTTCACTGTCCCAAAGAGTCTTGCTCGTTTGTGGGGTGAAAAAACCAGCCGGTTTATCATTACCCAGAATGCCAGGCGGTGGTGAAAAGGGTGCTCTGTTGCGCCACGCAAGTCAATCAGCTCTTGCTAAGGCCCAAGTTGTTTTTTCTTTTCTGTTTTTTTTTTTTGCACTGACACCATTTAAAGTTATACAGACTACAATGCCTAAGGCCTAGTCTGACCCAGTAGTTTAAAAATACTGCCG
>NC_055961.1:32659528-32704528 GCF_018492685.1 Alosa sapidissima | reverse complement strand
GGTTAAAGTGTAACTGTGTCCGTGTTTTCTCAGGGAAGTGTGTTTATCTAGCAGACCAATGCCCAGGCCCTTTTGTTTAACTTAGTGGAGAGGCTCGCCCTCAAAGCAAAGCCCTCTGAAAACACACAGGAACCAGGTGGCCCCCTCACGTCGGCCCCACACACACACGACAGTGTGGCCACTTAATGTGTGTGTCTGTGTGTGTCTGTGTGTGTATTTATATAGCACATGCATGTATGACTATAGTCTGGTTATAGCAAGTTAGCACGGCAGCTCGACCACATTATCCTGGTTCTGAATGGGCATGTGAATTTTTAACAGAAGTTGGTAGATGATGTCCTTTCGAACTGGCTAGTATTACAGTCACCCACAGGCCATGCCCTCCTTCACTGAGGACACACCTCACTCTAACTGACCTGTGGCCATAAACAGCAACACAATGGTTACTAACAGCAACACAAAAACAAAAGATGTCACCGTAACTCTGCATTGACGTGTTATTTGTTGAGCGGTTGACTGCTTCAGCTGGTCTGTGTTGCTGCATTTTGTCAACTGCTTTTGGTTTTAAGTGGCCAGTCTTCTTGTTGTTATGTGACCAAATAAATTTACTAAATCATAAAATGTTATGTTCCTCAAAGGAGAGATTTTAAAAGCACAGAGTACACACCATGGGACATTGCGCAATATCGTAGTTCTAGCTATATTACACATCATTATTAAATAACAAATAATTTTGTTTTAGATCCAATTCTTTTCCATCAGGACTTAGGCAGTTCTTTTCCATCAGGAAAAATGGATTTCACTGACTGTCTGTCCTTTCTCTTGTCAGCTACAGCAGTGGCTAGAACCACCACCATAACCAATAACAGACACATGGGAGACGGAATGCGTTCCCATCTCACAGACCGGATCCGAGGGCCCCGGCCTCCATGGGACCCAGTGGTGGCACAAACAGTAAGTATGTTGACATGTTCGTTCACAAACAGGAACTCTGCTGCATACCAAGCTTACATGCCTCCTCCCTTTGGCCTGAGAGGCGTGTTGCCAGTGTTAAGTCTGAACAGCCCAGTGGGCAGTTAGTGTAGGAAATCCCCTGCCGGAGGGGAGGCTATGCTGGGTATCTACCTGAGGTGTGCAGCTGGTCCTATCAGTTAAGACACGTCACGTGCTGTGTTTTAGACAACGCCAGAGTTTTTTTATTCCACCTGTGCCGTACAATTTAGGCATGCTTATCTCTCAGCGGGTCTAATTTCAGTCTTTCCGTTTCGTTATTTCATATATTTTTATGTCATTAGTTTAAGATCAAGCTGTGGTCAGGGTGTGGATGCCTAGCAGTTCATTCTAAGCCAGGGACAGTTCGGACAGTTGTTAGATCTACTGTGTAGACGCAGGGGCGTTGTGGAGTGGAATATGGAAAGCCCTGTCAAGTTGTGTTTGCAGCTTCTGAAAAGACTCTCTTCCCTTCTGAGTCAACACTGCCCCCTGTTGGACCGTGTGGTCATCTCCTCTGGCTGTGATGGTGGCTTTGGCTCAACAAAAGAATGCGCCGACACTGTTGGCTCACAAAGACGCCGTTCGGCTCTGTGTGAGTGAATCCCCTTTTACAGAATTGATTACACTGTGGCCCGTAGGTCTCAATTTTGGTGTGAAAGGGATCAGAGGCAGGCTCCCAGGGGCACGGCGCGGCCAACACTCTGATGATGGTGCCGTTAAATCAGGGCATCAAGGCATGGCCAATCAAACCTGCTCACCAAGGCAATCTTCTTACGGCTTGGCAGGCAACAGTAGCACCTTTTAGGACATCTTTTAGTCGTGTATTGTTTTATGTGTAAAAAAGAAATAGCCGTTCTGAATGCATTTGTGTTATAGTATGTGCAGTTGTCCAGTAAGTCATCTGAATTTGGTAGCATTACTGTGCTCAAATGCAAATGGGGAAATGATGATGTTGAGATGTTATAGCAGCTAAAGATGATCAGTAATATTGTGATGATGTTGAGATGTTATAGCAGCTAAAGATGATCAGTAATATTGTGATGATGTTGGGATGTTATAGCAGCTAAAGATGATCAGTAATATTGTGATGATGTTAGGATGTTATAGCAGCTAAAGATGATCAGTAATATTGTGGAAGCGACAGGCTCTCTCTGTGTTTGCAGTTGATGTGGCACTGTTTCACACTTACAGACACACAAATGTGAGTACACACACACACACACACACACACACACACACACACACACACACACACATACACACACACACACACACACACACACGGACAGACAGACATTTACTCATGTGCCTGAGCAGAAAGGGAGCTGTCTGGTGCCATGGCAACCATTGCAGATATCCCCACCCTCGCTCCATCAAGGAGACTGAGAAAGAGAAAGAGAGAGAGAGAGAGAGAGAGAGAGAAAGAGAGAGTCTTTGTGTGTGTCGAGAGAGAGGGAGAGAGGCAGCGGATGGTAGCGGAGCTGGTGGGATATTAATAAGAAAAATCTGAAGCCGAAATGACAGAATGATAGGATGTTAATAGGACAGTGGGCAGAGTCAGACAGCATGATTGGAAAAGAGAGAGAGCGCTCGAGATGCAGTTAGACAGCTCAACAACACACACACACACACACTCACACACACACACACACACACACACCAAAATAAGGGATGGGATGACTCAAGAGGGACGGGAGGGCATGTGAGGACACAGACACACACACACACACACACACACACACACACACACACACACACAGAGCAAGCAAGGAAGGGAGGGAGGGAGGGCGGGTGGTGGAGAGTGGAAGATGAGAATAGATGCAGTTTTAGAGTAAGGGATGAAACAAACCAATCTGCCATCTCCTCGGAAATCATTACGCATTTGGCACTACCTCACACTTAACCGTTTTTACACATACATCCGCATCCGATACATATTGCAGTCACAACACAGCATTCTTCCGTCTGTATCCATGTCCACAGTCGCTCTGATGTGTACTTTGACGTCAAAGTGTTGGAACATCTTCTTAACCCCAGAGAGGGTTGTGAGTCATGGCTAGTAACCAGACTAGCCTGTAGGGGGCAGTCATCTGCCCCTGTGTCCTGGCCCACACCGCCTGCACGTTTGAACTGGAGATTAGTTGTCTCCATGCGCTCACCCGGCAGCTGTTTAAAATACCCCCCATGAGAGTTTCACCCCCCGACACACACCCTTTTAGGATCATGACCTGGCATAGGCTTTGGGGGTTTGTGGGAAGAGAGAGAGCGAGAGAGAGAAAGAGAGAGAGAGAAGAAGAGAGGGAGAAGAAGAGAGGGAGAATGAGAAATGGGGAAAGAAAGGGAGGAAGCGGTTGATTAAAGAAAAAAAAACGAGGAGTGGTGGCTTTGGCACCTCCTTACTGCAGTCACATCCCATGAGTCAGCCGGATACCAGGGCACTGGAGGAGTCTGGATGCATGGGTGGCGGAAACTACCGGAACGTCAGCGCTCTTCTGCCTCCATGGAGCAGGGTGTGGGTGTGGGTGTGGAGCAGGGTGTGGAGCAGGGTGTGGGTGTGGAGGAGGGTGTGGGTGGTGTTGTGTGGGTCATTGTTCCACTGCCCACTTGCCCTTATGATCACTCACTTTGAAGTCATGAACTCGCCCTAACTGGGAAAATATGGAAAGTATGTGCCGCCGCTGTGCCACCGAGCCCCTCTCCACCCACTTACTCAGGCCCTGGCCACTGAGTCCACCTACTCACACTGGCTCATTGTGGGACCTGAGTTTGTGTGGTCGCGCGTGAATGGGGGGCGAGCTACACACACCCACACAACCCCCCCCCCCCCCACACACACACACACACAATACGGGGGAGCAGAGCAAAAATGCAGCACATGGAAGTCCCCGCACTGGAATCTGTCACTGTGTCAAGCAGAGCGGAACAGCAGCGGTGCGAGAGACAAAAGCAGAGGGCTCACTTCCAGTGCTAATGAGAGAGAAGAAGGGAGAGAGAGAGAGAGAGAGAGAGATGGAGGACAGAGAGAGAGAGAGAGGCAGGGAGTGGGGGAAGACACACAGACAGGAAAGATAGAGAGAGAGAGAAAGAGACAGGTGGTGAGAGAGGAAGATGAGCAACACATCTGTATGGGTGTGTGTGTGTGCTGAAGAAGGGAGAGAAAAAGATATGGAAGAGGGAGAGAGAGAGGCAGAAAGAGGGGAAATAGAAACAGAGAGGAAGAGGGAGACACAGACAGAAAAGGGAGAGAAAGGGATAGAGAGAGAGAAGACAGATGGAGAGTGAGGAAGAGGAGCAGCACATCTGTAAAGGTGTGTGTGTGTGTGTGTGTGTGTGTGTGTGTGTGTGTGTGTGTGTCCTGTGCTGTGCAGTGCTGTGGTGTGTGTGTTGTGCTGTGCTGTGCTGTGCTGTGTGTGTGTGTGTGGTTGTGGTGCTGTTGTGCTGTGCTGTGCTGTGTGTGTGTGTGTGTGGTTGTGGTGCTGTTGTGCTGTGCTGTGCTGTGTGTGTGGTTGTGGTGCTGTTGTGCTGTGCTGTGCTGTGTGTGTGTGTGTGGTTGTGGCGTTATTGTGCTGTGCTGTGCTGTGTGTGTGTGTGTGTGTGTGGTTGTGGCGTTGTTGTGCTGTGCTGTGCTGTGCTGTGCTATGCTGTGCTGTGGGGTAGTCGTGATAGGGATCGTGACTCAGCAGTGGTGCTGGCAGCCTGTCAGACTCATCAGCATTTTGGGAGCTCGCGCTGTGCTGCCACCGGACAGACGCGCCACACCAAATAATCCTCCATCTTGGATGGGGAGGAGAGGGAAGCCACGCAGAGAGGAGCGGAGCAGAGCAGAGCAGAGCAGGGCAGGGCCTGTCCGGCTCAGTCCAGTCCAGTCCAGCGCAGGCCCGTCTGTGCGCCGGGGACTCGCCTGCGCTGGGTCGCCCCGCTGCGCCCTCCCCTCACTGGGTGCCGGTCGAGGGGGGACGGCTCCTCCTCGACTCCCTTTGTCCCGCCCTAGCCCCGGGCGAGCGACCAATGGTGTGGTGGAGCCGCTCCCGTTTGGAGTCGTTCGAGGCGGGCTCTCAGCCAATCCTGACACACTGCAGCACATCAAGCAGGGTGTATGTGTGTGTGTGTGTGTGTGTGTGTGTGTGTGTTTGTTTGTGTGTGTGTGTAGTGAGGGGGAATGAAAGATAGCAAGAGAGGACCAGACAGAGGGATGGAGGAAAACAGAGGAAGCAGGCAGAATATGAAGGAGGGATGAAGAGAGAGAGAAAGAGAGAGAGAGAGAGAGAGAGAGAGAGAGAGAGCGTAGATCTTCAGATGAGGGAGAACACAGAGATTGGAGGCTTCATCCATCTCTGCTGTTGTTATTGATTTCCCTCAGATGGCATGTCGGAAACAGACAAAACAGTGATTTGTCTACTTAGTGCTGAGTGCCGTCTTGTACACATAAACACACACACATACACACACACACATGTTCACACACACATGTTCACAAACACATGTTCACACACACATGTTCACAACGAAAGGGATTGCACCACAAAAGTACCCCCTCTTGAGACACGCTGACATGCACATTCAATTAAGCGCAAACTCTGTGGTGAACTCACAACATAACATATTGTATTTACTATCATGATTTCACATCACTTTCTCTCCCCGAGATAGCAACAATGAAAGAGAGAGAGAGAGAGAGAAAGAGAGGGAGGGAAGCACATTATCACACTACTTCACACAGCTTGCTCAGACACATCAACAATAACAGAGAGTGTGACAAGACAAGAAAGTGTCTCCCAGAGAGAGGGAGAGAGATGGAGAGAGAGGGATGGAGAGAAAGTGTCTCCCAGAGAGAGAAAGAGAGATGGAGAGAGAGGGATGGAGAGAAAGTGTCTCCCAGAGAGAGGGAGAGATGGAGAAAGAGGGATGGAGAGAAAGTGTCTCACAGAGAGAGGGAGAGAGGTGGAGAGAGAGGGATGGAGAGAAAGTGTCTCACAGAGAGAGAAAGAGAGATGGAGAGTGTGAACTGGAGTGAGAGGAATGGGGGCGACTTTCCATGCAGCTTTTTGCAGATAGGCCGAGTACATGGCAGTGCTGTCAGAAGCCAGCCATCAGTGGCCATTTCAAAGGGACTCTACCAACTGCCCTCACAGCAGAACCTCCTCGATGACAGTGATGACAGTGCTTCCTATATGTTGTTATTGATGGTGGTTGTTTTTATTAATGTAGTTCCATCTTCTAACTGGTGGTGCTTAAGCACTTCTATTGTTGAGGTAATTTATTACTGTAAAAAGCATCTCATGTCAATCACAGGAGAATCTTCAGGCTCTTCACAGCGATAACTGGGATAATTAGCTGAAATAGCTCTGAGGTCAGTTTCTGTCTGGTTAAAAAAAGATGACCCGTTGGCCCCGGCAATCAGTCATCAGAGCCTTCATCACTTCTTTTTCTGTCTTCATCCCTCTATCCTTCCCTCCCTCCATCCTTCCCTCTGTCCTTGACCTCTCTTTGCTCTGCTGAGGTTGCGACCCCCTGAGGTGAGCTGTCAGTCCCAGATCTCGTCTGCTCTTCTCCGCCTCTCCTCTCCTCCACCTCTCCTCTCTCCGCTCATCCCTTCTTTAGCCCTTTGAGAAGCCACCTCCAGCTGCTCGGACGAGTGGAGCAGGAGGAGACTTCAGATGTCTGTCTGCAGTGCAATCCGTACCCTTCCCATGAGCCTCCTCTTCTCTCTCTCTCTATCTCTCCCTCTGCTTTCTCTTTTCCAGACAGAGCTGTCACCATTGTGTTTGTTTTCTTAGTATTCATCTTTTCGATATTATCTGTTCCCTAAAGTTGAACTCTCCCTTCCCTGCCCCCTGTCTCTTTTTATCTCTGTGCTGGGCTGTCACCGGGTGCCGTGCTGCCAGTATCCAGTGTGTGTGTTTGTGTTCTGAGGATGAGGCTGGAACGGGATGAACTGAGATTTAGACAGCACCATGCCTCTTTGTAATGCATCTACTGTATATCAGAACTCAAGGCAACCCGTCTGTTCCTCATTTTAAAGGATACATTGAGGATTATGGAGATATATTTTTTAACGACTAAATAACAAACTTTGCCCGCTGATCTCCAGTGTGTTGATGAGATTGATGGGAGTCATCATGGGCCAAAGGGCGGAGATGGCAGCACTGCAGCCTGCAGTAGTCGCTGGGTTTCCATTCCATACAACTTATTTAGTGACCTGTTTGACTATTAACAAACTATTAACTTGCAACACCTATCACTGGTTTCCATGTCTGTTTTGATCACACAGCTGTTCACAGCTCCTCCTTTGATTTGGACAATGGCAATTTTGTAGTTCACTTAGAGCGGCTGATAGAAACATGCACAGACTAGCCTTTTCCGTAGCTGAATTTTCATGATTGAAATACTGTATGCAAATAAATGGAATGGAAGCTCAGCTACTGTCACCGACTACCCCACTGACTGTGAGCCTGGGAGGATCTACGACAGACAGACTGATTGACAGGCACTCAGGACCTCAGCTTGGTGCTTAGCAGTAAAGAGCCCTGGGCACCAATGTCTGATGCCTGTTGCTATTAATAGACTAGAAGGTGATTGCTCCATAATCGTTTCATTTATTGGATTGGGAATTGCAGCGCACACCATTATGTTGCTCTCAAAAGCAGTCAGGATGAGCAGTATTTTTGTATTGTGGTTCTGTGTGTCTGTGAGTCTCTGGTGTGTATATGTGTGCAAGTGTATAAGAGGTAATGAATTTCTTTTTGTGTTTTGAGTTCAGACGAGAGTGACCTTGTCTGTGTGTGTGTGTGTACCCATTCCTTCTGTCTTTTTAATCTCCTGAAGAGCTGGCCGTCGGGGCGATGTTCCTCAGGCGTAACCTGAGTTCCGCGGAGGCAGGGTAAACACCTCTCTCCAAGCACCCACTCCCACTTTAAACATACACTCACTTCACAAATAAAGTTGGGCTGAATTAGCCGTATTCTCTGGCCTTCGCCCACAATGGGTAAAGTAGACACACGGAGCCCGTGTAAGGGCCTCTGTCACTCACGGCAAGATGAAGGGCCATAGTCTGGCCTTGTGCTTTTCAATGAGAGGTTCATATCCTGTCGGCTGCTTTTCAAATAAACCTGCACTTACCACGGGGCCCCCATAGTCATTACTGCTACAGTAAGAATGAGCCTTGGATGAAAAATTGTGTGTGTGTGTGTGTGTGTGTGTGTGTGTGTGTGTGTGTGTGTGTGTGTGTGTTCATCTTCAGGCATTAGAAAGCTTAATACTTTTTACGGCAGTGCTAATATGTGATGATTTCATTGTCACCGAATATTTCGTTCAGACAATGCATTTGTAATTGATTCTCAATAATCTCAAGATCAGGCTTGAGAGCTGTGTTGTGTTGTATTCGGTTTAGTCTTAATTAATTTGATGGGAATTTAATTACACCACTGTCTTTGCACTGCCTGCTAGCATATTTTAAGACTTCTATATTCATTTTGTTTATATTCATGGTTGGATCATATAAAATATATTGTGCAGTACCACATTCGTTTAGATAGATATGTGTTTCAGAGATTTCATATATTTATCTAGTTAGATAGGATATAGAAGTATGTTAATATGAATAAGTTATTTTAAAAATATGCACTTACCTCATCAAAAATGAAACAATTAAGTTTTTTGGTATTTTTGTGTTTGAAATGTTTGGAAGTTATTTAATTTAGAAAAGCAGAAATGACTGGATTATGTGTCTCATAGAAATACAGAAAGGTGCATAAATAGAGACAGCATATCAACTGAATATGATTTCAAGTCATTTTAAAAATTCAAGCAAGCACTGGCAGTTTCTGCAATAAAAGAATACTAGACACATATTTGAAATGGTCAACTCTGCCATATATATGGTTACTATTCATTTCGAATTCAGTTAAAAAGATTTATTTCCTGGGTTCTGTAATACTTTTACAGTACAGCTCTAGCATCGTTCACTCGTGAACTTCAGCCATACTTCTTTCATCGGCCATGTCTAGTCCAAGCTTCATAAATCAAGTCCATCCTGGTCCGCAGTAGTGGTGGACGGTGTGTGTGTGTCTCAGAGCCGGTTCAGTGAGTGCATCTCTCTCTCTGTATTTTTACATGTATTTTTAGTGCTTGTGTTTCATCTTGCTGTTTCCCTTGTGGGTGTTTTTCTGTACGTAACCTTTCCATCTCTCTGCGGAACAGCCCTTGCTTTGTTCCCCATCTGGCTTGGATTTTTTAATATTGTCTTATTATTCTTTTAAGCGTGGTTCAAAGCCGCGGCAGGCAGGACGCCACATAGCTCACATACTTTCTGATTATTCTCGAGCAGTTTGAGGAATGTGCCGTTTCTCTCACCTACCGTACCCTGAGAGACTCGGACAGAGAGAGAGAGAGAGAGAGAGAGATGGATGGGAGTTAAAGAAAGAAAGAGAGAGAGAATGAGAGAAACGGATGGTAGTTAGAGATAGAGAGAGACAGAGAGAAGTGGAGTAGGGGTAGGAACTGCACATGCTCTTGATTTTTCACAATAAATCACATGCTATTTAAAAGAATGCAAATTATTGAGAGAAAAAAATGTGGAAGCTATGCATCACCCAGCTCAGTGCTAAGCTAATTTTGTCGAGTTCTTGAGAGATGTCGGACATTTCTGAAGGGGACGTCGAGCTGCTGCTGTCTGCTCTCATTATGATGATTGTTATTATTATTGTTATTATTATTATTATTATTATTATTATTATTATTATTATTATTATTTTGTCCAGTCTGCAGTTTGGTATGGGTAGGAGGTACAAGGTGATGAGCCATGGTGTTGTGCTTCACATGTGTCACAGTCAGGAGTCCTCCTGACGCCACCTTTTATCCCCTGCCCCCTCTCCCCTGACTCCTGTCCCCTGTCCCCTGACTCCTGACTCCTCTCCCCTGACTCCTGACTCCTCTCCCCTGACTCCTGACTCCTCTCCCCTGACTCTTGACTCCTGTCCACTGACTCCTGACTTCTCTCCCCTGACTCTTGACTCCTGTCCCCTGACTCCTGTCTCTTGCCCTGTATGCTGAGGGGAAGCAGCTGTTTAACAGACGATAGCATGTGTCTCAGTCTGGTTGATATTAAAGTTGCCAGTCACCAAGAGTGATAGCCGGTAGCGAGAGTGGCAGTGCTGGTGGAATTGTTGTGCTGTGATGCGGGCTGCCGTAAACATGCGTCGGGAAGTGACTCAGGAGGATGGCACGAATAGTAAGTATGAGCATGGCCTATGAATCACAGGAAGTCTGAGGTGTGTGTGTTCGTGTTGTAAAGGATGTGACTCAGGGATCATTTTGTGCCTGATGGCGTAAATCAGATGGGAGTTGCCGTTGTTTGACCCACTTCATTGATTCTTTCAACTGACCGTCTGATAAAATTAAAGGGCAAAAAGTCACTGAGTCACAAAAGGAACTGAGTAAAGGCGTATTGATGCAGAGGTGATCACACCCTGCACACACACACACACATGCACACACACACACACACATACACACACACACACACATACACACACACTAGCCTGTAAAAGATGATTTTAGAAGCCCATACTATCTTGCACCAAGACCTTGTACCAAGACATTTGCAGATGCTTATGTACACACACACACACACACACACACACACACACACACACACACACACACACAAACACGTACATGTCCACACGCTGTGTACCCTACAGCTCATCATGCCTTAACCACGTGTTCAGAAACATTCCTCATGTGGTTGTCCCCTCCCTCCCTCCCTCCCTCTCTCTCTCTCTCTCTCTCTCTCTCTCTCTCTCTCTCTCTCTCTCTCTCTCTCTCTCTCTCTCTGTCTGTGAATGGGTGAGTCATCAGTGAGAGTAGAGGAGCCTGCTCGCGTTGCGTTCGCTTGTGCATGGACTGACGGAGGGGATGGACTGGCTCGGACACACCCACTCCGGGTGAAAGTGCCCTCTGTGGTCAGGCCCCAGACGTCCAAAACCACATGACGCGCTGCTCTCTCTGGGTCAGCCCTAAGCAGTGGGGAATGTCACAGGAAAATAAGAAACCTTTGCACAATAACACATGCATACACACACACATACACACACATACACACACATACACACACACACACACCAGCCCCAAACCACCATTTTGCCTCTGTTGTGATTAGTCAAGCAGACAAAGACACCCACACCACAAACACTCACAGTCACACAAACAAACAGACACACCCACACAACACACACACTCACACAGGCACAGACACATACAAACACACCCACCCACACACACACACACACACACATACAAACTAACACACACACAGACACAGTCACATACAAACACACACACACACATACACACATACACACACACACACTCACAATATTACTAGCATTTCACTTACATGTGTTGTGTGGGGGAATATCCTGAGCAATATTCTCGACACATTTGTCTACGTCATGACTAAAACGGGTCGGGTAAATTGGGCAAAGCCCTGTTGTCAGGGAGCATCCATGCAGGTAATCAAATCAACAAGCTTGACGCTAGATGCCGTGAGTGCGGCGGCATCGGGCATTGTCTGCCGCGACTACCACGTCTGCTCGATTTTATGGAATGAACAGCTCTGACTCAGGGCTGGTATTTTTGCGGAGTTGGAGGAGAACGCGACGAGGTTTGGGAACTGTGTCACGGCGAGGACAAATCGAGGCCTGTGACTCAGGACTTTTAGGTCATCAGAACAGTCCTGCTCGACCCGGCCTGGCTTGGCAGACGTGCGTAATGGGCCGTCATAGTCCAGTAAATATCCTGTTGGGAGTAGCTCTGTGTGTTGGACATGTTTTTGTGTCGAGGCCTGTCTTGGCTGAAACCCTGAGGGCTTAAATAAGACATGTACCTAAGCAGTTTTAAACAGTATGACTGCTCTCTCTATTTCTGTCTCAACTTTACACTGTCACTGTTTGTGTCTTTGGGATTTCTACTCATCTCTGTCTGTTTGTGTCTGTCTCATTTTTGTCTCTCCCTCTCCCCCTCTCTCTCTCCCTCCCACCCTCTCTCCCTCTCCCTCTCTATCCATCTCTGTCTCTGCCTGTACCTGTAGCTCATTGTGTCTCAATTCAATTCACCTTACTTCACATAAAATGTACGTCTGCATTGGTGTGTTATGAATTGATATCTAAAAATGAAGAGTAAGTATGTAGCACTAGCATAATACATGCAGATATTTGTGTTGCCGTGTCAGCAGTATGATGAGTGTCCTACAGTATGTTGGGGACGAGGGTGAGGTCCTCCTCAGATACCTGTGCACACCTTCTCTATTGCAGCAGTCTCAACAATCAGTTTAGTAATCAATTCTAGCTATCCACAGCTTCCTTGTACACCAGATAAAAGAGTTTGTTACGTTTTGATTATGTAAACTAAAGCAACTGCCCTTCACTGAAACCTTCTGGTAGTCTATGTTATTTTGGTCAGTTTCAGTTTCAACATTTTGTCACAACTATCCAGCATGTTACCACACGAGAGGTTCTTGAACTGAAATAGCCCTGAAACTCCAAACTATCCAATTACTTTGGCTATACAACTTAGCTTATTATTATTGGTACTGAGAGGAAAAGTTACCGAATGTTGCTTGTAACTATTGAAACACTATTTAAATGTTTTATTTAAGAATACTGTCCTGGCTATAGCTCTGCCATTGTTGTCAGAGTTATCATTGTGATTGGTATCTCTGCATGTGGGTTAGTTAATCCTCCTTGGCTACCATAGGTCTACTTTACTGGAGCATGCATTAGAACATGCAAAGGCATGCCTAAAAGACTTGCCTTGGTGTATCTGAACAAGTTTAGTTTGAAATGAAAGGTTATCCACAGACCCTTTACTGTAGTCTTGTCTCGTTTATGAGATCCTCATTGGTAGCATTCATTCATTTTTATATGCATTTTTTTGACATTGTTAACTTCTCTCACTGCATCACTGTGTCTCTCATGAATGTTTTGTATTCACCAAGACATGGATTTTTGTTGTGTGATATTAAAGGGGTGGTTCAGGATTTTGGACATAGGACCTCATTTCCAAGTAAGCAAGTGTGATATTTATCAGTGGAGACCGTTTTCAACACGTTTCATCCAGAGTTCGCAGGTGCTAGGCTAGCGCAAGTCAACGGTATGTGCTAGCCTGCCACTAAAAACAGTCTTACCCACTCCAAAGTACACCCAAGGCAAATAAATTATAACGCCAGACTATCGATGTAAATGTCTGTATTGATAGTTTTATTTCTAACGTTATTCTATCCTTGCATTTCAACGATCGCATTACATTTTGAGGGACTAGTGTCTTAGCAGCGGCAGAATTATACTTGCTCCAGTTAGTAGTACTGCGGCAAAAAGTAAACAGTAAAGCGCACTCCAATGGGGATACCTAGTAGTAGCCTTGGTAATATCAGTCCGCCGCTGAGATGCAAAATGACTACTACCAACTTCAGGGAACAAAGTATAACTATTCCAACACGATGCGAGGGTAGTTGTATTTCTTACACTATTCTATCAACACAGACATTAACATTGATTGTCTGGAATTTGCCTCGAGTGTCCTTTGGAGTAGGTAAGACTGTTTTTAGTGGCAGGCTAGCACATACCGTTGACTTGCGCTAGCCTAGCACCTGCAAACTCTGCAATTAGAACGACTGGATGAAACGTGTTGAAAACGGTCTCCACTGATAAATATCACACTTGCTTACTTGGAAATGAGGTCCTATGTCCAAAATCCTGAACCACCCCTTTAAAGGGGTTGTGGCTGAATACCTTTGCCTAATGGTTAAGTCTAAGCACCTAAAAGGGATTATATTTTTAAGGGGATATATTTGTATTGATTATGTATTCATGTATTTAGCATAACAAATACTCAATAGATAAAGCAACCCAGAGCCTTTTAAGCAATAGCATGAAATGCTACAGCAGTCGCTGTCATAATGCAGAGTTATTAATTGATTTTGAGACATTTCGGGGGGAAAATCCACATGGAAGAGGAATCTGTTCTGTTTCTTGACATTCTTTTCTCTGGCAATGGCCATGTAATTCTTATTCTTGCAAGATAGTTTGTTTGGTCACTGTATCAATTATTGGCCACGGTTGAACAGAGCCTAGAAACTCATACAATTATATCACCTATTTTTTTAGAGAGTCTGATAAAAAAAATAATAAGATAAAAAAAAAAACATTCTTCCTGGAAACAGATTTTTGGCTGTTAGATCTTTTTTTCTCTATATAGCTCAGCATGTCATAACAATTTAAATAAGTCTACCAGCTAATTTATGTCTTAGCCATCCTCCAAACACCCATCATCACATCTGCTCTGCTGTCTTTCAAGTAGTGTGTGCTGTGCAGTGTCTAGCACAGTTTGTCATGACTGTTGGAAACAGTCGTAGTTCTCCGATCTATTTGGCATGATAGCTACAGTCCTGGAGTTAATATTTGCCCCAGCTGTTATTTTATCCATTTATCCATTGATTTTGTTTTTTATTTATTTTTAAGACATAGATGAATGTTATTAATTAAGTGAAACACTTTTATTCATCATTTCTTTGTGAAATAGTGTGTGTGATGGAGATTTAGTGAGTAAAAAAATATTTAGTGCAAGTTTGTGCAATATGTTGCACAGCATTCAGCATGCACAACATACATTACCTTATATATGACGTATGTTTTCTCATTCATTACAAAAAAATATACATGACCTTATACATGTATCTCATGTGTTCTCATTCATTACAAAAACATGCATTACCTTATATGACATGTTTTCTCATTCATTACAAAAAAAATACATTACCTTATATGACATTTGTTTTCTCATTCATTACAAACAATATACAATAATATAGCATGAGCAGTGGTCATTTAGTAATCTAATAACATTAGCCACATAAAATGTCCTATGGACCATAACATGGTAATTTCAGGCAAAGTTGTCAGGTACAATTAGATGTCTTTAATTAGTTATTAAATGCACTATATGTGATCAACTATCCATTAGTTATTCGTCTCACTTGATTAAGTATTCTTTGCAGTCCGAGGCATGAGAGGAGTGCTGCTATGATGGAGCTTGTTTTTGAGGGCTACGTCTGAGGTACATCCCAGAGTTCCAGTGTTTGTTTTTACTGTATGTGGTTAAAGCCAGTGGGTAATGGAAGTCATTGATACTGAACAGTGTTGAGTCAGACCCCAGCTTGGTATTTCTCTGCATGTCTCTGTGGAAAACTGTTTGTTTTCCTCTCGTTTTTACACACCTACTCCCCCGGTTTTGCTCTCTTTCTGTCCGTGTCTCTCTGTCACTCTCTCTCTCTGTCCATCCGTCTGTCCATCCCCCTTTCCCTCCCTCTCACTCTCTCTCTCTCTCTCTCTTGGCCTTGTCTCTGCCTCAGCAGGATCTTTAACTGCTGCTCAGAGGCCCACTAAAGGATGGCTGTGTTCGGACTTGGCAGGCGTACGATCGCTCATTCGGGCTGCATAAACACCTTCCCCTACTTAGCTCTCCCACCCCTGAGCCTCCGCTCCTTCTTCCTCTCTCTCTCTCTCTCTCTCTCTCTCTCTCTCTCTCTCTCTCTCTCTCTCTCTACCTCTACCACTGGCCATCCATGGAGCACAGCCTTTAAGTGCTTTAGAGCTTTACATACAGGTGGTTGAAGGTGTTTGTTTTTATTTCTCCAAGGTAGAGTTTACTCTCTGTTATGAGAGATGAGGTGAATCTCACGCTGGGCCATGGTCATTTTGGTCAACAGCTCTGGAAGAAAAAATAGTCTGGGTTTTGCAGACCCAATTACAAGTGTCTTCACATAGTTTTTTTTCTTTTTGCTAATGACAAGACTTTCTTTCTTTTGTTTGTTTTTGGTGTGTTTGAGTTTTTCCACCAGGCTAGACTCCGTAGCCTAGTTATTCTTCATCAAACAATTATGACATCTACAGTCATTTATCAGGCTGCCTTCGTGAAAGGAGATGTTTGTTTTAAAAGCGGTATAAAATATATTCCTTAACCTAATTATTTTGGCACAAACAAGTTCTTTGAAAAAATGCCCAAAGTGATTTTCTTTTTTTGTCAAATTATTATTAGATTTTTTTAAATTAAGGTTCAATTAAAGATGCATCAAACAACACAAACAACAGACGAAAAGAAAACAAACAAAAGCAAGTCAGCAAGCAAAACCAAACTAACAAAACTGACAACAAAGATGACAAAAATAAATCATGCTGTCTCTTCTAAAGCAGCAGGAAGATAGCAGGTGATGATTGTGATCACAGGAAAGCAGCTTATGCTGTTTTCTGGGGGTTGGTGGCCTCCAGGTAGGTCCCTCTGTAACGTGGATCATCCCAGCGGTGGCGGGCTGAGGGGGAGAGTGTACTCTCCAGAGGAAGGGCCTGGGTTCTGGGGGCCGAGGCAGCCCGGCTAAATGGGCTCCATCTGAAAGGAAATCTGTGTGAGGCAGATAAAGGAGATTTGGTCTGGGAGATGTGAGAAAAGGGGGTTAGAGAGTTCACACTGAAAAGGGTGGCTTTTCATCACGGCATGATGCATTCACTCTCTCTTTCTGTTTCTGTGTGAGTGTGTATGTGTGAGTGAGTGAGTGTGTGTGTGTGTGTGCGCGGCTGTCTGCCTCTGTGTGTGGCTTGTGTTTAATTGTGTGTGTGTGTGTGTGTGCAATGAGTATGTGAGAGACTGATGGAGAGAGGATTTGCGTGTTTGTGTATAGATGTGTGAGCCTGTGTGTGTGTGTGTGTGTGTGTGTGTATTAAAGAGAAAGTCTGTGTGTGTGTGTGTGTGTGTGTGTGTGTGTGTGTGTGTGTGGAGAGAGAGAGAGAAAGAGAGAGAGAGAGAGAGAGAGAGAGAGAGAGAGAGAGAGAGAGAGAGAGAGTGTGTGTGTGTGTGTGTGTGCACTCCATGCTGTGGCTCAGTGAGGTGTAGTGCCCTCTTACCTCACTGCTCAGGCATTCCTGTCCAGAAAGCCTGTGCGAAGTGAAAGACTGGAGCTCTCACAGTGAGGGTATTCATAGGCCCAGCCTGGTGGGAGGGACCAGACGCCTGTTAGAATTCTATTCACAGACAAAGGCAATCCAGCCCAGCTCACAGATAGAGAATAGAGAGTGAGAAAGAGAGAGAGAGAAGGAGAGAGAGAGAGAAAGAGAAGAGGGGACAGAGACTGAGAGAAAGAACGTAAAAGATTCAGACAGACAGAACGGAAAAAACAAATTGTATGGGTAATGATTTTGTTATTAACGTGTTATAAAACAGACAGGCCAACAGACATTTGCACGTTGTCCCATGGTACCATTGTGTCCTAATAGCATAATTGCTTGGTATCTGTGGGTGACAGCATGCTGACATGTGCCCTGTAAGGTCGGCCCCAGCACACTATCCCTTATGTCACCGGTTTCTTCCAGTCTCAGCGCGAGTCTTCCTCCTGCATTATGCATTCCTCCATCTTTTCTCCATCTTTCTCTGGCCCACTCTACACACATCACCCCCCCCCCCCCCCCCATACACACACACACACACACACACACACACACACACACACACACACTCTCTTACTTCTCCGTGGCCCCTCCTTTTCTCGGCTATAACCCAGCCCTCCTCTGTTCACCCCGACCAATCCTGGCTCTCCCGATAGCCTCCCCCTCCCGTCCCCCTCCCTGCTGTATTCTTTAGCCTGGCTGCTCCTCCAAGTGCGTCCCGTCGTTCCCCCCTTGCCGAGGCCCTACCCCTGTATCGGGTGGCCCGGTTCACTGTGTCCTCAAACAACCCGTGCTACAGGAAAGGGGCCCCAATCTGGGGAGGCCCACCTCAGCTCTCCTCTCCCCTCCCCTCTCGCTCCCCCTCACGCTCCCCCTCTCTTTTCTCTCTCCCTTCCCTCTCTTTTCTCTCTCTCTATTTCTCTCTCCCTCTCTCTTCCCTCTCTCACACTCTCTCTCTCTCTCTCTCTCCATCCTCTCTCTCGCTCTCTCTGTCTCTCCCCACACAAGCCAGAAAGCGCAGAGACGCAAACTCAAACCAGAGGCAGCCGAGGCAGCCAGACTCCGGCCCTGCAAGCGAGCCGCTCCAGTGGCTGAGTGTGCCGCATCCACCAGGGAGGACATTCTGCTCCAAAGACCAGCACACACGGAATCATGGGCACATGACATGTATAGGCGCTACATATACCTAATTGTGGCAGTCACACATACAGTATCTACACACATGCATACAAATACAGTACATGCAAATGCACTTGCACATACAATTGCATGTCCATACACGCATACACACATGCACATGAGTGCATGCACATAATCACAGATGCATATGCATGCACACGCATACTAAGGGTCGCACAAGGGTTCTTGAGCACTAAAGCTCTCAAACAGTTACAATTATTCTGGAGTATCTGTATTTTGTACTCTGTCACCTTTGGAATAAGGTTGTAGCCCTTGGTGGACAACAGGTATGAATGGTGATTATTTTTTTCAAAGGGACCTGTCCGAAACCCAGCCGGATATATATCCCCTTGTCATTTTCAGTGCAAGTTGTAAGTTTTGTAGATGTTTTGGGGAAATGGAATGAAATCGCTGATGTAGTCATCATGTAAAGCAAAGTTGTAAAGCAACAGCATGGTTTTGTATAAAGTGGTAGAGCAACAGCATGTATTTGTTAGAGTTTGTTATAGGGCAATTCCACGCAAAACTGTCACATCCATAATGCCAACACAATGTCATTGTATTTAGTTGGCGTTATGGACGTGACAGTTTTGCGTGGAATTGTCCTATAGTATAGCAAAGCATAATTCACCTGTTCTGACTCAAAATAGGTAGTTCTTCATTGTTGCATTTCAATATGCAAATTTAATTTCACAGCTGTGTTTGAGATGAAATGAACATGCAGGATTCATTGACTTAACAAAGCAATCAGCCACTATCTGAATACAATAGGAACACTTGGGGGAAAAACCCACTTCTATGACGCAACTTTCTATCTACTGTCTCCCTATCTTTCATCTTCTGGCTACTGTAGAATGACTAAAGTGTCATCTTTGTTTTTTTTTTCTTAATTTGATGGTTTTCTCTGTGTTTAGAGATTGTGCTACGTACTTCATTATTTATACGTGATGCAGGCAATGACCCCTGCTCCCGCTCTATTTATCCAGGCTAGCACTACTCAATGTGAAATGATGTTCTCGTGCAGCCCCTAACGCGTACTCACATGCACACAGACATCCAACTACAGTACATACACTTACTGAATATGTCAACATATGGACAAATCATTTAATTGTTCAAGTGGTTTCGTGCTCTGCTTTATTTATGGTCTGTAAATTTGCTACCACATATTCCCTGCACCATATGTTGCCATACAGATGGTAACCTTTGATGGCAGTTGTACAGTATGCTTGGGGTTCATAATGACATTACCAGTACAATCATATGGTATGTCCACCGAGCCTGTTCAGAATCCATGCCAAGGCAGTCAATGCAAACATGCATGGAAAAACAAATCATAAGATGGATGGAGAGAGAGAGAGAGAGCGAGGGAGGAGAGGAAACAGTGAGTGAGAGAAAGAAGGAAGAGAGAGAAGAGAGATTGGATGTTGACAGGACACCTCCCAGCGTCGTACACGTCCCCCCGCATCAGTGTCGAGCCGGATCACATGACGGCACGTCAGCGCTCTGATTGGAGGCCACAGGGAGCAGGGTGTCCCGTTGGGGGTGGGGAGGCGTGGGGCGGTTGCGACCACTTGCCTGGCCACGGCTCGGCTCGGTGCGGCTCGGCACGTAAATAGGCCAAAGTGGCGTGCCACTCGGCTACTCCGCTCTACTCCCCTCCATTCCGTGCCCCATCAGGTCAGTGGAGAGTGTGAGTGCCAGCGTGGGGGGCGCCCGAGCGTGAGAGAGAGAGAGAGAGAGAGAGAGAGAGAGAGAGAGAAGGGTCAGAGACAGAGCGAGGGGAAGTCCACGCTGCCCACTCACTCATGCGTGACTCAGCAGAAATGTTGTGAATGGCCGTCTGTTCAGATGCTGCCGTGGGACCTCAGAGTGGACGGGGGGGGGGGGGGGGGGGAGAAGGGTGGGTGGGTGTTCCTTTTGATGACAGGTCCTCTTTCCTGTAGGCTTCTGTGTATGGATGTGTGTGTGTGTGTGTGTGTGTGTGTGTGTGCGTGTGTGTGCGTGTGTGTGTGTGTCTGTATGTGTGCGTGTGTGTGTGTGTGTATATGTGTGTGTGTGTGTGTGCGGGCGTGCGTCTGTGTGTGTGTGTCTGTGTGTGTGTGTGTGTGTGTGTTTGTGTTTTTTATTCTGAGGATGAGTCTGCATATTCCTCCACACACCTCCTCTGCAGACAGTCGCAGGTGCATGCTGGGTAATTGGGTAGTGGGCATGGGGGTTGGGGTGGGTGTGGGTTGGGTAGAGAGGAGGAGGAGGAGGGGGAGGGAGTCGGTGGGGGGAGAGGTCTAACGGACGTGGCGGCGCTCCAGAATCAATTGGCGGTGTAATGAGATGGCAGCCGGCCAGGTTACCATGGCGCTCGCCCTCCCCGTTCTCCTCCAGAGGCTCTGTAAATTAAACTGAGAGAGTGAGAGGGAAGGAAGGAGGGAGCGAAGGCAACGGAGAAAGAAAAGAGAGACAGAAAGGGAGAGAGAGATTGTGAAAGGGAGAGTCTTGGTGATCAGGAATGGAAAGGAGAGAGAGAGAGAGAGAGGGAGAGAGAGAGAGAGAGAGGGAGAGAGAGAGAGAGAGAGAGAGAGAGAGGAGAGAGAGAGAGAGAGGGAGAGAGAGAGAGAGAGAGAGAGAGGAGAGAGAGAGAGAGAGAGGAGAGAGAGAGAGGAGAGAGAGAGAGAGAGAGAGAGAGAGAGAGAGAGAGAGAGGGTGTATGTTTGAAATGTCACTTTCTTTTCCCTTTTTGTTTTTTTCCTCCAATTCATTCTCTCTCTGTCTGCCTCTCTCAAACATGCACAAACACACACACACACACACACACACACACACACACACACACACACACACACACACTCAAACACACACACACACACACACACACACACACACACTCAAACACACACACACACACACACACACACACACTCAAACACACACACACACACACACACACACACACTCAAACACACACACACACACACACACACACACTCAAACACACACACACACACACACACACACACACACACACACACACACACACACACACACACTCAAACACACACACACACACACACACACACACACTCAAACACAGACATAGACACACACACAACCTTATTCTCTTTCTCTCCATTTGAAACTGAGCTTGAGTGCTGTTCTTGAGTGTTCTACTAATGCAGAGGCACAAGCTGTGGAGGCCCAAGTTTGTGCCAGAATGATATTTTATTAGTATTAAAATGTCCAAAGACATGATATCTTTTATGGTGTTGGGGGGAAGGCAGGAGAAGTGGCAGGGGATGAATAAGGAGATTGTGTCCCCTAAAGTTGTCCTTCTTTGGGTTTGCCATATCCTCCAGCTCTCCTTGTCTGCAGCATGTGTCCTCTGAGTTTAAACCCATTATTTAGTATTAAGGACAAGTGTCGCTTGTGTGCCGTCATACTCTCAATCTGCTGCGCTTGTCCGATAAGTCATAATCTCGTCCTCTTGTTATGAGCCCCCCTCCTTTTTTCTCTCTCTTTCTCCTTCTCTTTCTTTCTCCTCTCTCTCTCCTTCTCTCTGTGTCTGTCTCAGCCTGCTTGCAGTCTTCATTCTTTGCCATGATATCTGGTCCTACACCCCGCCCCCCCATCAGCATCATCTTCTCACTCACCCCCACCCCCACCCCCACCCCCACCCCCACCCCCACCCCCACACTCACCCCCACCCCCACACTCACCCCCACCGCCACACTCACCCCCACCGCCACACCCCGACCCCAGACCTCACTGCTTTTCCTGGCCGGATCAGGGGCATTAGCAGGGCCCCCTGATTTTTCACTGTAAACGGGCGGATTTCTCGCTGGCGCGGCACGTTGTGGTGTGGCCGTGCCCGTGGCTCTCTCCGGCGTGCCTGTCAGGCGAGAGATGTGTTAATATGGAGCGCCTTGGCAGCGCTTGGCTAGCGATTAGCACGAACGCGGCGCTTACTGGAGCTGAATTGAAATTAAAGCGTGATTAATATAGTAATTAGGTGCTCCTTTCTCCAACACTGCACCCCTCTGCTCTGTAGGTCTTTGGCTGCTTTTTTTGGTTTTTTCCCCCCTCTCTCTGTTTCTCTGTCTGGTTTTGGCCGAATGCCCCTGCAATGCCCCGTCTGTCTCAAGGGGTTGCTTTTTGACGATTTATACAGTTTGCCATTATGTATGCATTTAATTAATTAATTCATTAATTTTTTTTTTTTTTTTTATTTTTCGTGTGTGTGTGTGTGTGGGGGGGGGGTTAGAGAAAAGGAAAATGACTGGTGTTCTGGGTAACAACACAATTTAACATCAATTTACGTTTCAGCGCCTTGAGTAATTAGATATGGAAATGTTTTGCTGTTGCCCATTTCAAGATGTGCACTCTGCTCAAGAAAATACGTTTCAGTGCAACAGTCTCTGTTGAAAACTTGCTTTGGATATAGGAGGAAATGAAGGTCATATCAGGTCAGAAAAAAAATGTGCATCACATTTAAATAGAAAAATCCCAAGTTTTTATTTCACATACAGAATACAATTGAGATCAAGCTGAATAACTTAAGAAAAATATGTTCCTATTTTCCTATCTAACTTAAGAAAAATATGTTCCTATTGGCATATCTTTCAGGGGTGTGTTTCAAAAATGTTCAGATTTTTGTTTTAGTCCCAGAGCTTTTTCGTTTAGTTATTTTTCAGTCTTTGCACCTTTGGAATGTGCCTTCATGTGTGAGCGATGGCTAGAATCTGGGATTTGAAGGAATCTGTGTGCCATTCCTTTGTTGTTTACAGCAAATTATCGGCACAAAAGCAACTTATTTCTTCTTTTCCTTTCTTCAGTGTTTGTGGAGACTATTTCTGGGAAGAGATGCACTATTTGGGTATGTGTGTGTGTTTGTGTGTTGGCAGAGAAAGTACAATTAAGAATAGTTTTTCATGTTTTGTGCATGTGTGTGTGTGTGTGTGTGTGTGTGTGTGTGTGTGTGTGTGTGTGTGTGCATATCTGTGTGCATATGTGTGTGTGCTGTGTGTGTAATATATTTACTTGGACTCTGAGTCAGATAATCATACTGGTTTCTTGTAAATGCTGAATTGGCCGATGGAAATACTCTGCAGGAAGTTGCCATTTTGTCTAAGCTCAGTCCACGGTACACAGTGTCATTGTGCCGTAGTCCCATTGCAAGGTAGCCGTTTTTTTTTCCATGTTTCACTGTTTTTGCATGTTTCATGTGTTTCAGTGTCTCATGACACTCCTGGAAGGTTAATAAGTAAAGAAGCATTTAGCACTATGGAGTCGGGCTCTTCCAACCAGTGTGTTGCGTTGTGTTTTGGCCGGCCGTTAGCACCCTGGAGTCTGGCCTGCTCCTGACGGCCACAGTCTGTTTGAGGTGTGGATGAGTTAGATGAGAAGAGGAGGTGCCGCAGTCACGCATGAGGAGAATATCAGAGAGAGAGAGAGGGAGGGAGGGAGGAAGCAACAGAGGCGATAAAGAGACGTTAACTCTGCAAAGCCTTCACATTGTTTCTATCTTTAGTTTTTTGGGAGGCAGTATTTTGGGAATTGTTCTATATTTTGAGGGCGATGGCACTACTGCAGAGGCTGATGGTGACAGTGACTGATAATTAAATCATAACATCGTTACAGTATTTATATCTCACTGAAAATTCACTTGGTTTTTATTTTCCTGAATTGTCACAATTGCTAAGTTCATGAGTATGTCAAAATAACCAGGTTGCACAATTTTTGGATGGGTCATGCATAGATAGTCAACAATCAGTAACTTGTTTCACAAATATGTAGTGAAGTTTGAACACACTTGTCAACTTAAACTGTGTCTAAACTACATGTCAGCTGATCACCTAACTTGTCAACTTATACTGTGTCTAAACTAAATGTCAGCTGATCACCTAACTTTAATGAGAGAATAAAAAAATATGCCTGTTATATTTCTTATTGTTCACAGATTGTCACATGATGCTATATGGATTGCTAATAGTACTATCCACATTAAGAGACTATTGCCTTTCCCATGCCTGTCAGGATTAAGGGCCCTAATAGATGATCACTGGATGTGCTTAAACACAACAAAGAAGGACCTTACACAAAGCTGTTTTGATTGCTAGCATACAATCATTTTGTTAATTTCATGACATGCGCACAGATGTTCATGCGTTTTAGTTTTGACTGGTGCCTCATTTGCGTGTGTCCAATCAAAAAGGTAAGCTAGGCGTTGTGTGAAAATTGTTCTGAGGAATTGTTCTGAGGAAGGTGTTTTAAATTCATCCTGCATCTTGATTTTCAGTTGTCTGGCAGGCGCATGAAATCTAATATCTGCCTAGTTTGACAGCATCAAATTGACCACTCAGTTATTAAATTGACCGATCATTTAACTTAGCAGACAGTGAATTAGCTTATCATTCATCGGATCCTTCATGTGCAACAGAAAGTGAGAAAGATACTAAATATTTTACAAATATTTGTATTTTACAGCAAAATTCTCAGTCAGTTTAGATCACTGGTCAAGGCATCGTTCTCCCATGACCGTTAGAATAGTAAAACGTCTCAGTATAGTGGTAATGAAGATAGGCCTACAGTGAAAACAAGTGCATGTTTCTGTCTACAAATGGGATAATTCTATAAAATATTAGTTTACTTTTTAAATCTGTTTATTAAATATGTGTTGTTGCTATCACAGACTACTGAAACCAAAACATAGAAGTTGACATTTTCCAGCTGGTCTGGGAACTGTAAGTTGCACTGATGGATCAACCACATAAAGCTGTTTGTATACAACTCGCCGTAATAGTTTAGTTGTAAAAAAAATTGCACAAATCATATAGGTATAATTATTTAATGTCTGTATTATGTAGAATGTTACAAAATAAAAAATAAAAACTGAGAAGGTAGACAATACATACCCTTCCATGGTATTCCTTTTCCACCATCACACACCTGCTGTCTCAGTTCTATATCTTATTATTTAACTCTTTTGTGTTGAACTTGGTAGTAAAGTTCAACCAGCCAACTACCTCGGTGAGGTAAAAAATTCAAGGTAAACATTGAAACAGCTCATCTGAGAATTCCAAAGTTTAATATTAAACTAATATTATTGGAATCTTTGCTTTTGTGTTACCCATTTGGGATTGTTCTTTTCGTTCTGGATGTGGAATATGTCATGAATGTTTTGGTCTGTGTGTATTTTGAAAAGATTAAAATCATCAAGGGTCACTCCATTTTAGGATCAATGTGAGTGTGGCTTGGACCGTTTTTACAATTAGCTGTGCATTTTGTTATTTTGCAAGAAAATGATTTAAAGGTGACATTAATGCTGTCAGATTATGATTGCATGTATGCATACATGCATATTCTTTTCTCCTTTGTAAGCTGTAAAGGGAATTCTCCTCCCCTTTAAAAAATAACACCCACCCTCACTTACCTTTTCACTAACCTTTCCACAATATTTGACATGAACAATTTCACTATATCTTACAGTATGTAGCTCGCTTTTGTGTGCATTTATTGGACCCATAAAACATTATGAAAAGGCAACAGCAATGGTTAGGCATACATTTTGGTGGTTTTGAACTGTGCTGATCTTTTATCAGTTCAAGACTCAACATATTTAGTCATTTCTAAATATTTAGAAAATGTAAAGAGTTTAAATATTTTCATAACCTGCACTGATGTCTGTTGGACTTTTACCAAATTAATAAGAAATGGCTTGTCATCACAGCACATGCCAGAACTCCTGTTTTTCACCTGTCTCAGACAGACTTCCTACTACTCCAGAGTCCTCTCTGTGAATACCTACAAATAGAAGTTCTTCTTAACTCCTGCCATTGATTTTCACCCTTTTCTGACTATCATCACGTCACACAACTCGTTGCCCTTCTAAGTAGGGCCCATTGTTTCTATTCGGTCAATATTACAACTAGTAGTAATGATACCACTGATATTGCCAAAGGGATTCAGGCAATTTGGCCTAACGAATGTATAATGAATTTATATCAAGCCTTGTTTGCTGTGCTGCCTGCAGTGGGGTCCTCATAGGTTGCTAAACCCGGTTCGTAGCAGATTTCACGAGGCCCATCTCTCCTGTAGATCCAGTGGTAGTTGAATGGGTGAACTTTTGGTCTTCTTCATTTCATAACTAGCAACTAGTACCTCCACCGACACTCTTGCATTCCTGCTTTGTGCTTCATGCGTGAGTAAAAGATATAGACAGAGAGGAGGGAGCAAGATGGATGACAAGAAGGGGGAGGCAGCCTGATTAGAAAAAGAGAAGACCGAGCATCAGGCCAATTCAAAGACGGGATCTTGGCTTTCCTCGAAACAGATGTTGCTTGTCATTTGGTTGTTGGGCAGGCAGCTGCTCAGCTGAGCACACAGGCTTTTCAGTGGCTTTCACTGGGACGACTGCTGTCTCTATACATGTCGTCGCTGCTTTCTCTCTTTCACCACCAGTCAATCCAAAACATTCGGTAGGTCTCGAGTCAAGACACATTTTGTGATGTTGTGTTTTTTTTTGTTGTTTTTTCTTTTTCCGCAATGTTTTATTGCTTGCCGTCTTTCCCTGATAGAAGCAGCAGCCCGTATCCGCGGGTTTTAGTGTTAGTTCTGTGCTGTGTTGCTGTTGATTGCGGGGTTGGGTTGTTATTGCCGCCTCTGGCTAATGTGGACCCGACTCTTGAGAGCCCCTGCCAAGCTGCTCCCCGGAAAATAGAGACTCAATCGGTAAGTCGACATAAACAAGCCTTAAGCCACCCAATACAAGTTCTTACTGTTGTTTGGTTTTTGACAGTGTATTAGTGAGTGACTTTGGAAGTTTTTTTTGTTTTTTGTCTTTCGCTCCGTGGTCTTTTTCTCTTGCTCGGAGGTTGATCTTCCAGCCGGCCTCTCATTTTCTTCAGTGTGCAATCCCCCCTGCTCCCGCCCCCTTTATTGAAATTCATCAGCACTTTGTTTCACTCTGCACTCTTCATCATAAACCCGTTTGACCAGTTCACAGGAGGAATGAGGTCATTAGGCAATGTGCTCCTGGGTCAATTTGAACTCCCTTCTCTCCTTTTATATGTCCATACATGTCTCTCTCTCTCTCTCTCTCTCTCTCTCTCTCTCTCTCTCTCTCTCTCACCCTCTTTCTTTCTCTCTCCTCTTTGATTTTTTTTTCTCTCTCTCATGACTCTGTCCATCTGTCTTAATTCCCCCCTTTCTCGACTTTCACCACCTCTCCCTTGCTCATTCGATCTGTCATTTTGCTTTCTTCTTTTCTCTTGGCGTTTCCCAGTGCCTTCATTCCCCCGGGTGTCCCTGGGCAGCGGGGGCCATGATGGGCCCATGTCCTGGTGCCCCTTTTGTTCACCCGTCTGCTGGGGAGGGGGGCACTCCTGCCTCCTGGCATGGCACTGCGGGCACGGGGACAAGGGGGTTTGGCAGCAAGCTGGGAGTCAAATCTGCTCATTGAGATTCGATCGGGGGCAGGATGAGATACAGACAACTCCAAGCGAGGTGGAGAGGAGGAGGTAGAAAGAAAAATAAGCTTTCCAATCTCCAGTTTGGCAATTAAGTCTTCCTTTGTGTCTTTGTGCCTCCCCCCCCCATTTTTTTTTTCCGAATGCTTTTCTCACATTTTCGCACAGCTGCAAATTGTAAACGCGGGAATACATTTGTTATTAATGGAATAAAAATGTAGACTTTGTGTTATGTGTTATGGTAAAGCGTGCAGCTAGTGAGACGAAAGATCCAGGACACTTGCCGTATAGACTTTTAGTATATATCTGAAGATGGAATGGGTGGGGTGTAGGGTAGTAAAACAAAAGCAGGAAGAGATATGTTGTTGCACCACAACCAGGACTGCAGTGTGTGTATCACTGAAAAGTGTCCCCAGTCGTCCTTCCCACTGTTGTTTAGCTGAGAGAGAACTGTACAGGAAGTGGTTTGGAATGAGAATGGAATCAAAGCTGGTTGATGTGTACTGTCTGTCCCCGATGAACGAAGGTGCCTGCTTGATGAACTCCATTGCAATGCTTTCGAAGGCTATTCTGTTGGTGATGTTTTTTGCCCACAAAGGTTGTTTTGTTGGTGATTTTGTTTTTGATGGTATATAGGCTTGATTGTTGATTGTTGATTGCCTGCTATGGGACATCCCCTACCTATAGCACTAGGAATGTAACACCTCTCCTATGTGTATTTATACTGTATGAAAAAAGCATGCTTTGCATGTAGTACATGTGTACTGTATATTCTATGCTGTTCCCATGTGGGTGGGTTAATGGTCCATCCTCTTGCCCCTGTCACAAATATCTTGAGGAAGTGAAACTGTTACTAAGCCCGAGTCATATTTCCATGCGGTTTGAGCAGTTGTCCTTCCATTGTTATCCCCTGTTCGCAGTACTATTTCCTTTTGTATCTATCGATGTATTTGGTCGTTTAAAAATCCCCATCAGCTTCCACATCGCAGTCTACAAAACCAAAAAAAGTTCTCCAGACTAAGAAGGGCTCTTGAGATAAGATTGGCAGATAGACCCGACTGATAGACATAGCGGGGGGGGGGAAAGATGCAACCAGTTAAGCGGCTGACTGGCAGACTCTCAGTACACCAATACAGACAGATGGTCTCAGACATAATGGCACACTGAGATGTTTGGGTCTCGGGGCAGTAGCATGTGCAATGGCCAAATAGAGCGACCAACTGACTGACTTAGGCTGTGACAGACTGACGTGGACAGACATGGAGCGTTTGACAGATTGATTCAGACACAGGATTAGGCAGACATATCGCCAGACAAATGGGTAGACAAACAGGGCAGGGATACACACAGAATGGAGCTAATCTTAGCCAGTTAGCATGTCGGGCATAGTGCCCCTGCATGCCCAGTATAAGAGGTCATTACTGGGCAGCGCTGTGTGCACCGGGCTTGTAGCTCTCGCCCCGAAAAGGAAAAGTGAGCGGGACAAAGAGGGAAGTAGCAAGAGAATGGCGGTTTTTTGGACAGCAGGGGTAAGAGGCTGGAGTAACCCGCTGCATATTGTTTCGCAGGACGGCAAAGACTGTTGCTCTTGCCTCCAACTCTCTCTGTCTGTCTGTCTGTCTGCCTGTCTGTCTGTCTTTCTCTCGGTCTGTGTCTCTGGTCTGTCTCGTGTTCTTTCTCTGTTTCTCTCGCTCTCTCTTGCTCTGTCTCTCTCTCTCTCTCTCTCTCTCTCAGTTGCTTGTAGCTCATCCACGGCCACAGCCATTTTGGAGAGGGGAGAAAAACGTGTGTGCTCTCTCTCTCTCTCTCTCTCTCTCTCTCTCTCTCTCTCTCTCTCTCTCTCTCTCTCGCACTCTCTCAGTCTTTCTCTCGCTGCTCTCACTCTCTCGCGCTACGTGGCGTGGATTGGTCAGAGGCAGGGAGGGAGCGGCGGATAGGAGACAGCGTGCTGCTCACGTAGGGAGACATGGCATGTTTGCAGAGAAAGAAATCCGGTGTGAAAGCAACCCTTTTCAGGCTTCACTTCTCTTTTGAGTGTTCAGTTTCTTTTTTAACTCTGCTGTTAAGCCTGTATTATTTTTCTGTCTTGTGCTCTCCCTCTCTCTATCTCCCTCTCTTTTTCTCTGTTCCCCTCTTACTCTCTTCCTCGTCACGAACTTTCGCTCTATTTTTCATCTCTTGCTTAATTTTTTCACTCCGTCTGTTTGAAGCGCTTTTTTTTCTCCAGTCGTCCCCCCTGTTTAGCTTTATTCATGGGAGTTTAAGACAAAAGGAAACGTCCAAATTTTGGCACTGCTAAGGAGTCAGAACCGCAGCCAAGGACCCTGCTGGGATCCAAAAAAACCAGAGCAGAGCGAAGCGCCAAAAAAAAAAAAAGAAAACACCACCCTTTCCTTTGCATGGTCACAAATTCCACTTTCTCTGTAGCCAGGGCAGTGCTGAACCTCCTTCTCGACCGCATCTCACCGCGTTCGACCTTTCCGCCTTTTCTCTCCCACGGAATCTTTTTTCAAATCCGTTTTGGGGTTTTCGCTTCCCGGTAAAAATGTGGATAGGACAGCTGGACAGGAGGCTGAAAGAGCCAGGGAATGAGGGGACAGTGTTTTTTGAGGCACTCTCGTTGATGACTTGGCGCTATCCCGTCGTTTGAAACAGCGCTGTTATTTGGCTTGCTCGTGATTCTCCTTTTCTTAGTTTCAGGGAACATTTCTTGTCCTCCCCGCCGCTTTATTCATGTACGGACATGTTTGCGTATTGAGTGTTTTTTTTCTCTTTTTTTATAAAGTCCGAGCGGTTGTGTTGTGTTTTAATGTGAGCTGCCTGTCTTGTTTCAGGTTGTTTTTCTGGCGCTGGAATCGGCCTACCCTGTCCCCTAAGCCTGACTCCATTTTGATCACAGGTGAGGACTGACCGCCCTTTGCGGACAAGGCACCGTTCAGCATCGTTGCCACTGGCTCGTGCAGTACTGGCCCACTGGTATGTGCCTCTTCTTATTGCCTTCTACTTCCCTCTCCATCCACTGCCCACCTTAGTCCGTCACACACACCAAACAGCCGTTTGTGCCTCTGTCGTACTAATAGTTGCAATGCATAGAATTTACGACTTATAGATATATACGATGCGGAAATGTGCTGTGCTCAGGTCCTCTTGGCCATACAGATAAATAAAAGTCGGACCTTCGCCCCCCCACACACCTCTGCATCCCAGTGTCCTCACATAGATTGAAGTATTTTTCCCCTTACAAACACAGCTCTGGTTACTGTACAACTTTCATGCTTGTAGTACAACACAAATAATTCCAACTGCAACAGCTGCAAAAATGGCCTTCAAGCTGGAAAGTCGAGAGGCGTATTGTAAATGTCTAAGATTTACATTCTGTCTGATTCATGCCTTCAGTAGGATGCCAAGGACATACAGTATACACACATGCAGACCACAGAATAGATAGTGGAGGTATTTATTAGTGTAACAAAAATGTATTTTCCCTTGTAACATTCTCCTCACGCAGAACTTTGCGCTCTTAGTTCGCGAATATTCCAAACATCTTAAGAATTTTCCAGCTGTCGCTTTGATAAACAAGGGCTCAAAATATTATCAATATATTTCGAAATAACTGTTGCTCTATCAAGATGCAGATTTCATGAGAGTATTTCTCAGAACTTTGCCCATTGTTTGATCATATCGGCTGATGAATGTCAGAGGGGAGTGGTAGAGCACTGTGGCTTTTGCTACATTGAATTGCAGCTTGTTGCATTCAAATATTTTTTCATTCTGGCATAAGAACCCCCTAATGGATTTTTGGTGCAGTGGACAGGGCAAGAGAGTTCTGTGCGGTTTCCCACTGACCAGTGTTTTATGAGTTATTGTGAAAGCGCAATAACTTGTGCAGTAAAATCAACATATTTTAGTAAAATCAATGTGTTTGTACAAAATGGCTGGGTTGGGATAATGACACATTTAAAGGTCATTAACATAGAAAACAGCACAGCGACATTTTCATATAATCAAGTAATAATTTCTTCAAATCAAAAACAAATCACGTATGTAAGAGTCTCGTTGTATACTTGAATACAGTTTTGTTTCATTTGTTCTTATTTAAGTCTGTGTTTGTGACAGAGGTCTAAGTTCAAGGTGACCTTCAAACCTCAAAATATTCCAGCAATCACACACAGCACAAAATGATGAATCTGTATTATTCCATATTTGTATCTTAAAAATCCCAGTGTTTACCATGTTTATTTGGCACATCAAACACCAGATATCTGCTATGTATGTTTTTACCTTCTCTAAGCATTACAAATAAAGTTGAATTAGCGTAGCGCTTTGCTCATCATAATCCTTGAACCATTGTGGTTGAGCGAAACTGTATTCATAGCAAAAGATGGGTGTATTGCCTTAGTCTGCTAACTGTACTTCACATGATATTAATACTCTGCATTATATTGTACCACTCTCTATCACAATATGATATTTCAGACCTTTATCTCGCCCATTGCAAATCATCATATGTTGTATTACCCTCCCTTTAAATTATTAGTTTTGTATGTAAAGTCTTAAGATTTACTTGGACATACTGTCAAACTCTTTTAATGATGTGATTGTGTGAGTTTAAACGTTAAAAGGCCTGGACTTAAAAATTCTGTCCATTCACAGGAAGTTGGATTGCATGTGGGGCAATGTAAGCTTAGGAACATTTTGCTATGATTCCTGTTTTTTTTTCTGGAGAAAGGCTTTTATTACTATTATTATTTGCTACTTCAAACTCTGTTCCAACACGGGAATGGAAATGCCAGCTGCCACAAACCCGTAGATCCGAACTTGTGATGACTGACAACACAAGCTCGTGTCTATAGGTATGTGTCTGCAGGGCCAGAACACCTTGGCGCACCGCACCACCCGATCAGGGCCCACTCACATCCCAGAGGCTCAAGCAGGCCTTACTATACATGTCCATCCAACGTCCGCTCACACAAGGAACCGCAGTTTAAGTTGTGAACTTCCTACTAGAGGCACAGGTTGGGGCACTCTTCAGGTGTTCACTGTTTTGGATGCCTGTTCCTAACCCAACTTTCGTACCCTAATCCACCTGCCCAGGCTACGTGCTAACTCCCTCTCCCTGGCTAAATGGCCACACCCTCTTTGCAGCGAGCTCCCGGGTTGAGGTAGTAGGTTGTATAGTTTAGAGTTACACCATGGGAGATAACTGTACAGCCTCCTAGCTTTCCCTGAGATGTCGCGTGGCATTCGGACGCGGGACACACCTTCGGAAATGTTGAAGCCTTGACGTCAATCTACAGATGCAGCAGTGCAGGGGTTTGTGGTTGACCTGATCATGCTGCAGCAACTGCAGTACTTCACCCAAGAGCCAATTGGCAGGCTCCATTTTGTTGACCTCAATCTGAACATGAAGGACAAAGGAAATGATGCAGAACTGTGCCCTAACCAGACTTTTTTTTTCATGAATTCATATATCGATAGTAGAAATTGTAGAATCAGTTTTAATTGATTGGATACTACTTTCAATGATCCCTAATGGCAAACGAGCGAGGTTAGTTTCCCTAAGAAAAATATTAGAGTGAGATCTTAGAATGAGCCATATGCTCAAAATAGTTCACGAAAGAAACACATATTAGAGATGAAAGGAAGCAACGACCAAATGGGTAGAACGATCCTAAAGTCACTAGAAGACAGTTCTAGAACATTTTGAGCTTATTCCTCACACAAGGTATGAAACAATGTTCTTAGGAAGTTTGTGGTTGCCAAAGCATAGCTGCAACTGAAGTTGTTCCATTGATAGATACCTATGCACATTACACAAAAAACCAGAAACCTTAATGGTATATGCATCCAGTGCAGTGCAAGGTAGCCCCCTGAAAAACATGCTTAGTATTAACAAACCATAATACTTAGACGATAAAATGACAATGTATATGATAAGCATTTCTTTCCTATTTCCTTGAGTAAATGCAAAACATATTTGCTCTTAAATATGTGTGTAGGTATGTGAAGTTTACCGAGAATGAAAAGTGACATTTAACTTTTTTAGAATTAGATTTTGTTTTTGAGTTTCTTGGCCATTTTTTATTTTATACATTTTTTCACACATTGAAGACACGGAATGGGTGTGCTTCGATACAAGACATGGAAAAATAAGAAAACAGGCTGTCATATCAGTACCCTGCCATGCTGATGCAAGCGCCTCATGGATCTTGTTGACCTCGGACAGGTGTGGTCTGAGGATTACAAAAACGATCCATCTTGTGTTTCATCAGTCAAGCAAAAAGCAAAAATGGTGTTGATGTCACTGAGTGTCACTTGTTTAGATGGAGCTGGCTTGCTGTCAACAATTTGGCATTACTGTAGGATCGTTTTAGATGGTTTTGGATGAAGCAGCGCAGCATAAAATTTGTTTTAAATGAACCAACTACATCAGAAGACGACAAGTTGACATTTCCAACAGATACTAAATTAAAAAAAAAGGTTTTTATTTAGTATCTGTTGGAAATGTCAACAATAAATGAATGCCTCATTGAAAAGAAATATTTTTTAAGTACACATGTGAATGTCCCATGAGTAAATGTCACGCTACCAGTTCCTACTAGAGCAGGGACATCCCTCTCCATTTTCAAAAAACTCCTGAAGACCCAGCTCTTCAGAGAATATCTCCTCGTAGCACTACTTACAACTAGCCGTGCTAATTCTAGCACATCACTTTACTAGAACTGATACTTGACTGTATAAAAACAACACTCACTGATGCACTCTACCTTTTAAATTTATTTAAATTGTTCTAGAATTGTTGGGAGAATTGTTTTAAAAAGCTTTAAACGGTTTACCATGTCACATACATATATACTGTGTATAGTATGTCTACTTAAGTGTGTGTGTGTGTGTGTGTGTGTGTGTGTGTGTGTGTTCATAGAAAGTTTTTTGTCTTCTATGATACTAGAGTGGTATGGTGTCCCAGACATGGTGGTTCACAAGCCAATGTTCAGTTTACAAAACTTAATCTCAGGTCATTAAAAATTCCTTCATTCCTCAAGTCAGATTTGCATTGACACTTTGAAAACACATTTTCCTGCCAATAGAACATTTGTTTTACGCTTCCTTTTGAGTTTGACATAGGAGAGAGAGAGAGAGAGAGAGAGAGAGAGAGAGAGAGAGAGAGAGCTTCGGATGCTGCATGACTGAATTAGTTCTCATCTTCACTGCTGTCTTCACAGGGATTTGAAGCGTGATTCAGCAGCCAAATGTGCACAAAGTTCATGTTGACTGCAAAAAAAAAAAAAGGAAAAAATATGTGTGCATGTGGTAAAGGGAGCGACGGAAAAGCAAAAACAACACTCATAATTAAAAAATAAAAAATCCCAACCAAATCAGATGAAGTGGCACAAAATCTCCAGCTACTATTAAAAACTCTGCTGCCGTACTGCCTTTCCCCTGTCCTGGTGCGTCACCAAAGTTCCAATCGGCACACATATTCACTGACTTACAGTATTTTACCTTCATATACTTCCCTCTCCTCCTCCTCTGTATGTGTTGACTCGTGTATTTCATGGGGGTTATTTGTTTTGGCATAAAGGGGGAGCTGGTGTATGTTTGTTGTGTTCAACAGGGATACTGGGCTTTTTTGTTCCATGTATTTAGCGTGGTCTCAAATGATGTACAGCTGGTTTAGTCATACTCCTGCTTTATCTGCATCACATGCACAGATGTATATGCTATCAGAGCAAGTGCTTTACAGATGCGCCATGCTCTACAGATGTAGGGTATGCATGCTCCTTGCCTGCAAGTGATTTATTAGAATCGCAAAATTATGGTGACAGATGCTAGCATTGCTACAGCTGAGCTAGAAATAATAAAGCATTGTGTTGGATTTATAAGACCTTTGATTTGAATGCTGTAAGGATCACAAAGTCGTTTAATCCCAATTATATTTCTTTCCTGGAAATCCATTCTGTGGATTCTTTGCCGTCATATTTTTTTCAATAACTTCACTTTCGCTGTGCTTGTGTCCTCCCTTGCACTATCCTTAAGGCAACAGATACTATAGTATTGGGAGACAATAGTTCCATTGTGCTCGGAGAGATGTGTCACAGCAAGCGCATTTTAAGCATGACATCACAGCCAGGGGCGGAAGACTTTTTTTTTTTTCGTACGGGTCGTTAATGTATTATTTTCATTTGCTATTTGTTGGTGTTTGTGGAAAACAACTTGTCAGTTTGTCACAAATGCTATTGTGTCAATACTTCTCCATGAGCTGAGCAGGCCGAGGGCATGGTGCTATCTCATTCCTGTTGAATGTTGTTAATGAACTGAGTTTTACAGATACAAAGAACAGCATGTTTTGTGGTAAACATGTTTCAAGTTATTTGTGTGATTTCAGATGCATTCGCCCACACAATTAAAAAAAACAATATATATTTGTCTCGTAGTTGCAAAAATATAATCTCAACTGTTTACTCAAACGTTTAGTGTGAACTTTGTCCATGCATGCTTGTGTGTGATATGTGTGAGTGGGTGTGTGTTTGTTGCATATGTGTGTGTGTGTGTGTGTGTGTGTGTGTGTGTGTGTGTGTGTGTGTGTGTGTATGTGTGTGTGTGTATGTGTTTGCGTATGCGTGCAGGCATGTGTGTTTGTGTGTGTGTGTGTGTGTGTGTTTGTGTTTGCGTATGTGTGCAGGCATGTGTGTGTGTGTGTGTGTGTGTGTGTATGCGTGCAGGCATGTGTGTATGTGTGTGTGGTGTATGGGCATGTGGATGGGGATTTCCATGATAAGTGACCCTTGCTAACAGAGGAAATGATTTATCCATGGATTAGATTCATTGTAGGGTTTTTCGTTTCTGCTGGCCTGTTATTATGTGAGACCGCATTGCTTGTGTTTATATCTGTGTTGTACTGGTGCTTTGAAATGCACTGTGAATAGGATACATAATGTATAATGTCTCTGGTGCGTTGTAATCTTTCAATTCATTTTTAATCATGTTTAAATATCTCTCTCTCTCCCTCTCTCTCTCTCTCTCTCTCTCTCTCTCTCTAAGTGTGTCATTGTGATATGAAAAAATGTGTGGGTGCTCCATTCAGGTCTGCAGCAGTGCAGTAGGTCACTGGAACCAGAGGGATGGAGTAGAGAGAGGGGGGGGGGGGGGGGGCAAAAGAGGGTGATGTACTGAAATGAAAAGGGAAAGACCAAAGGCAGAAAGAAGGACAAAGAAAGAGTAAAAAGGATAAAAGACGATACAGGAAAGCAGGAAAGAAAGGGAGCGGAAAGGAGAGAAGAGTAGGGAAATAAAAGGAACAAAGATATTGATTATGTGGAACTATTTTCTCTTCCGTCAGTCCAAAACTTGTTACAGTAGTAAGCGAATGATTATGCAGAGTCGTCTGTGTGTGTTTTTGTTTGCTGTTTTTTTGTAGGTTTGCGTATCTGCATGTGTGTGTGTGTGTGTGTATGTGTGTATGTGTATGTCTGCACGTGCGAGTGTCTGCTTTCATCGGTGTGGTTTTGCACCATTGCAGGTGTGCATTCGTTAGCATACATCCGTGTGTGTATTTGCATATGTTTTCCGTGTGTATCTGTGTCCGTGTGTGTGTCCGTGTGTGTGTGTTGTCTCTGCCATGTGGGTCTCTGCTCCACCTCACCTGCCACTGCAGTAAAGGCTGCAGGTGCGCCCCAGGTGGCGGGAGCACATAGTGCAGCAGGAGGCCAGTGCCTGGCTCTCTGCTGCAGTGTTGTGCTGGGAAATGAGCCCCAGTGCATGATGGGAGTTGTAGTTCAATACGGGGCAGTCGTTCTGCAGCTCCACACCTCCTTGTTTATGGCAGTATGCATCTGTGTGTGTTTGTTGGCGAAAGAGAAGAGAGAGATGGATGAACAAAAGTGGACCCAAGCAAAGATGGAGGGGGGTGTGTGTACGGAATACCACGTGTTTCTCCTGTATCGCCTTGTGCGGAGAAATAAGACCACTTGGCCAGGAGAGGGGGGTCAAGCATCGCTACCTGTTTGTCAGGGCTCAAGGTAGCCATGCTATTATGCTATTAGTAACACTGTCCACGCACATGCACACACACACACACACACACAGTCTTAAGTTTCGCCCAGATCAGTTTTTGAAGTGTTGGCAGTTTCACTGCTGCACCCTCAAACAGCCATTCTGTCTGTATCACTGCACCTCTAAATGGGAAGACATCAAATGTTTTACTGTGTGCCGTTACTTCGTTTGAGAGATAGAGAAGGCTTGCAGGAGGCTGGTAGATGAAGTGGGGTGGGGTGGGTGACAGGGTGGGGAGGGGTGGAGCCCCGAGGAAAAGGAAGGAGAGAGGGAGGGAGAGGGGAAGAGAGAGAGAGCGAGAGAAAGAGAGAGAGAGAAAGAGAGAGTGAAGCGAGAGAGTTCCTGTCGCTGATAAGTGCCCATTTCCAGTTGGCCGTTGACTGCCTCCTTTGTTGAGATTTCTCTGTCTCCCTGAGCCTCTCTCTCTCTCTCTCTCGCTCTTTTTCGCTCTCGCGCACTCTCTCGCTCTTTTTTCTTTCGCTGTGCTGTTTCTTAAATGTTCTGCTTTCCCCTTCCTCTCTCTTACCTCTCATCAATATGAAGACAGTAGAAGTAAGTTAAGTCTGAACAGATCATGCACATCGTACAGACAACCATATCTGCTCTCTCACCTTCACTCGGTCTGCCTCTCTCTCTCTCTCTCTTTCTCTTTCTCTCCCTTGCTTACTCCCTTTATCTCCGGTCCCCCCTCCTCTTCCCTCATTCACATGCTCATTCCCTCCCTCCTTGCCGTTCTCTCTCTCTCTCTCTCTCTCTCTCTCTTGTTCCCTCCCTCCTTGTGCCGTGCAGATTCCCCAGTTGGGCTGGGAGAGTGAGACAGAGAATACTGTGAAGTGGGAATGAAAGAAAATGCCGGACTTGGATTTTTTTGTGAGAGATAAAGAGAGGGGGAAAAAGAGAGAGAAACAGAGAGAGAAACAGAAAAAAAAGGAATGAGCACGGAGGATGTTTTGTAAGGCGAGAACCACCTTTCTTTCACTCTCAACTTCTTTCTTGCTCAGTCTCTCTCTCTTTCTCTGTCTCTCTGTCTTTCTGTCTTTCTCTCTCTGTCTGTCTCTCTCTCTCGTTTCCCCTCCTTCTTGAGGGGTAGCAGGGCTCTTGGTTTAACTGATCTCAGCTGTCGGAGGAAATGAATGGATGATGTCCATTTCTCCCTCTGTCTCTGCCGCTTTTCTCTTCTCTGACCTGCAGTCTGTTCTCTGCTTTTATACTGTCTGAAGACCTCGAGCTCTGGAGATAGAGATGGTCTGTTGAGAGACAGAGAGGGTCCATAATGTGTAGTACTGTGTGTGTGTGTGTGTGTGTGTGTGTCTGTGTGTATGTGTGTGTGTGTGTGGGTCGGAATGACAGAAACAGGCGTTGACACATTCTTTCCTATTATTCATCCCTGTGTGTCACTGTTTATTTGTGTTCATTTTTACCTTATGTAGGGATCAGATGACCGCCAGGTTTCCACTTGTCTGTTTTTCTCTCTCTTTTTGTTTTTCTGCTGTTGCTGTTGGTGCTGGTGGTGGTGGGGTGAGGGGGGGACTGTACTGTGTAACCGTGATACATGTGTAATACAATGTTCTTTTGCTTTTTTCCCTCCTGTCTGTCTCAGTCCCTGTTGAACGGCAAAAACAATGGGGTATCTTTCATGGAGTCTGACACTCTTTCCGAGTAATTTAAAAAAAAAAAAAACACTACTCTGGCAAAATGTAATGGTCTAGTGTTTTAGGCCGACATTTTGAAGCTTCTCCCATAGCCTGGTTTTCTTTTTTGACTCGTTTTCTCTTTTCCTTGGGTTAGTGTTGGGTTAGTGCTTGGGTTTGTGCTTGGGTTAGTGCTTGGGTTAGTGCCTGGGTTAGTGCCTGGGTTAGTGCTTGGGTTAGTGCTTGGGTTAGTGCCTGTCTGAGTGGTTGTCGTAGTGTACCTGCCAATGCATTTTAAATTTCCCTCCCTTGCTCCCTCCCTTGCTCTGTCTCCCTCTTCGCTCTCTCCCTCCCCTATCTCTCTCTCTCTCTTGCTCTCTCTCGCTCTTGCTCTCCCTCTGTCTCCCTCCCCGCTCCCTCTCTTGCCCCCCCCCTCTCTCTGTCTCTCTCTCTCTCTCTCTGTCTCCCTCTCTCTGCCTCTCTCAGTCTCTCCTACACCTCTCTACTCCAGACAGCCAGACAGCAGTCGTCTGCCAGAGGAACGTCGTGCCCCCGCACTCCTCTCCTCTCCTCTCCTCTCTTCTCTTCTCCTCTTTTTGCCTCTTCCTCTCCTCCTCTCTTCTCCCTTATCTTAATGGTTTTCTTAGCTGCTGTACCACCTTGAAAGTGTGAGGACTGATTCTCACACACTATTCTCTCTCTTTTCTTTTCTTCTCTCTCTCATACCTCCTCTCTTTCTTTTTTTCCTCTCGCTCTGTCTTCTTCCCTCCCTCCTCCACCCCCCCCACTCTTTTTTTTCCCTGTTGCTTTTTTCTCTCCCTCCCTCCCTCCCTCCCTCTCTCTATCTTTCTCTTTTCACTCTCCCTCCCTCTCGTCCGCGGCAGGCGAGACAGGGACCCGCCGTCGACTGCGGCATCCCAATCTGCCGCCGCCGCCATCAGGGTGAGTTCAATCCTCTCTCTTCCTCTCTCTCTCGCTCTCTCGCTCTCTCTTCCTCCCTCAGTTTCTCCCTCTCTCTGACTCTCTCTCTTTTTGCTCTCTTGGTAGATGTGATGATGTCTTTACAAGTGCAAATATGCGTTTGTGTGATGTGTTAATAAGATATTCTTGTATGGGTTGTATTGTCAGTGTTGAGCAGTGAGGGAATGGCAGGGAAAAGATGTAGACAGTACTGTCGAGGAGGTGAGGAGACTGCCCCTCTCCTTTATGGTGCTGCATATGTGGCTTGGCTAAGCGTTAGCAAGCGTGCGCGCGCGCGTGCGTGCGTGTGTGTGTGTGAGCGAGCGAGCGTGCGTTTGTGCGTGTGGACACGTGCACATGTGTGTCTGCATGTCTGCAAGCATGTGTGAGCGTGTGTGCATGTGTCTGTGTGTGTGTGAGATAGAGAGAGAGAGAGAGAGATCCCGCTGGTCGGTTCATTTCCCCCCGTTCGCTGAGCAGCTCTCTGTTTCCCAGCGGCCCTATTGCTGGTGCTGCCATTGTTGTGTGAGACGGGGGGCAGTCCTCTGTCTGCCTTTCTCTCCATCTCCCTCGCTCTCTCTGGCCAGTGGCACCCGTCGACTTATAAATATACAGTAGATTGGAGTTGAGGCTCGCAGCATTTATAGCCAAAGACGCTGTCTGATAGATATGATAGTCTGCATGTGTGCCTTTGTGAGTGAGTTTGTGTGTGTGTGTGTGTGTGTGTGTGTGTGTGTGTGTGTGTATGTCCACGCTTGAATGTGTGTGGTCTGTCGCTGATGTCTGTGTGCGGTGTAGCTGTTAACTCCAATGCAGGCTAACACTTGTGTGCGTAATGCGCATGTCTGCTGTGAGTCTTTGTGTGTGTGTCTTTGTGAGTGTGTGTGTGTATGAGTGGGTTCCCTTTGCCACTATGTGTGTGTGTGTGTGTGTGTGTGTGTGTGTGTGTGTGTGTATGTGAGGGCTGAGTGTCGCACTGGGTTTTCACTTTCTGTGCGGTACGCAAGTGTGTGTGTGTGTGTGTGTGTGTGTGTGTGTGTGTGTGTGTGTGTGTGTGTGTGTGTGTGTTCAACGTGAGGGCAGGCTGCACTTGTTAGCTTCTGGAACGGGGTGTGTGAGGGAACGAAACGGCAGGGGCGACACACAGGGGGGAACGAGGGATCGGCGCCAGAACACAGAGTGGGAGAGGGGAGGAGAAGACAGACGACAGGGGCAGAGGATGAGAGGGAGAGAGTGGGGAGAGGAGAGGAGAGGGTTTGGGCCAAAGGGATAATGCGTTCCTCCACGCTGCTGTCGGCTGGCTGGTTAGCTGGTTAGCTGGATAGCTGGCTGGGCCGGGCGATGAAAAGCAACGGCACCTCTCTCCTTCCCTGAGACCCTAACTTGTGATGTTTTGCCTTGATGTCCACGGGTTGGGTTCTCGGGAGCTGTGAGGGGCGCCCACGCGTCTCCCGCAAAAAGCAAAAAAAAAGAGACGATTGAAGAATAAATGTCAAAAACTGGAAAACGAACGCGAAATGGATATACCGTGAAACGCGATGATCGGAAAATGAAATTAACAACTTGTCGGACAGGAAAGCTGCAATGTTACAAAGAGGGAAAGGCATCAGTTCATCCATCCACTGTGAAAGACAAAGGGTGATGAAGATGGCTGCGTATGCGTATGTGTGTGTGTGAGAGAGAGGTTTAGAATAAGGGACAGAGGTTGGTTAAAATGAAACAAGACAAAAAAAAAGAAGAAATGGAGTCGCGCCTCCCTGGCTTCGGTAGGAAAACAGATATGAGCGAGAGAGAGGGTGACCGAGTGAATGAGCAAGAGAAAGAGAGAGAGAGCACAACCGAGCAAAGGAATGAAGGCAGGCAGGCAGGCAGGCAGGCAGGGCGGAGGTAGCAGGACAGTGGAATGTGGGCCTGCATCTGGGCTGAATAGAGCAGAGGAGAAGAGAGGAGAGGAGGAGAGGAGGGAAGGAGAGGAGAGGAGAGGAGAGGAGAGGAGAGGTGGGGAGAGGAGAGGACAGGAGAGGTGGGGAGAGGAGAGAAGGAGAGGAGGGGAGGGGAGAGGAGAGGAGAGGAGAGGAGAGGAGAGGAGAGGTGGGGAGGGGAGAGGAGAGGACAGGAGAGGTGGGGAGAGGAGAGGACAGGAGAGGTGGGGAGAGGAGAGAAGGAGAGGAGGGGAGGGGAGAGGAGAGGAGGGAAAAGGAGAGGAGCACAGGGGCGTGGGGCTTTTCAGACGCCCTGGACGCTTTTGAACTCGCCGGGGACAGGACCAGTCGTCCAGGACGACAGTCCGTCCAGGGCTACGTCATTTTATTTTCTTGTCTGGTGGTCATCACTGAGACTGTGTGAGACGGGCGATGGACCTGTCTGTCTCCGTGTCTGGTGCTACAGCCTCTTGGTTGAGCCCTCGTGCCGTCCGCATGTCTGTGGATATGTGTGCTTGTGTAATGCAGTGGATCAGTGTACTGTATGTCCGTTTTTGTGTAGGGCATTGCTTGTGTAAATGTGTTTTCTGTCTTTGTGTGTGTGTGTGTGTGTGTGTGTGTGTGTGTGTGTGTGTGTGTGTGTGTGTGTGTGTGTGTGTTCCCCGCAGTCTTGAGAGCAGCACAAAGTACTGGTCAGAGCGTGACACTGAATGCTCGGTACACTTGTGATTGACCTCATACAGACCCGCATCAGACTTATGCTACAGACGTCCATCATGGGCGGCCATTGGATGAGTGAATGTGTATGTGGATGTGACTGGGCGTTGATCAATACCAATATCCAGTTGTGTCTGTATTGGTCAGGGCTGTGACTGCATTTGATGATGACGTGTATGTACAGCCAATGCATGTTTTGCAATATGGGAAAAGAAAATGAGCAAGTAAGAGGTAATGGACGAGTGAAATAATTTCTTCGTAATTTCGTTCGTTCTAGGATATCTACAGAATATGTGCCAATGGATCTTGTCTGTTCCCTGTAGTACCCTACTTGTTACATCGTTGAGTGGAAAATGACTGCTGATGAACTTGGAATTTGCAAAAGAGGCTAGTAATTTCAGCTGTAGCTATTAAAGCTTAGCAAGCTACAGATCATCTACTACAGACAAGGTGGGGAATTTACAGTTTTAAACACTATCTGCTTAGCAGCATGTTATCCACAGGCAGAGATCTACAGAAAAGGCTTTGGGAAATGCCACAAGTAGGCCTGTGCAAATGAAGAGAATACAGTATTTCAACACTTGGAACAATCAAACACCCAAAAACATGTATGCACAAGATAAATTAAATGTTGGCTCACTGTAGCACTGGTATCACGCAGGTCTTTTGTGTGTGTGTGTGTGTGTGTGTGTGTGTGTGTGTGTGTGTGTGTGTGTGTGTTCCTGATTTAAATGGCACATTTTAACAGTGAGCTGAGGTGTTACATGAGGTGATTTATCCAAAGGTTAGGGTGTCGGAGGTCTTTCCCATACATGTGCCTGTGTGTGTGTGTGTGTACATGATATGGAATGTGTATGCCTCAGATGTCGGCCATCTTTAGTCAGTGATTTACAGGCATGGCGAAGGGCTTGTCAGAACTGCAGGTTTGCTGGTGTGTTACTAAGCTCTGTACAGTATTTAAATGCAAATGAGCTTGTGTATTAAGAGCCGTGCTATTGAAGGCTTTCAGATTTCGCACATCACTACGGTGTGTCCTACTGTGTGTGTGCATGCATGCATATACTGTAGTGTGTGTGTGTGTTATGTATGCAAATATGTGTGTATACTGTATGTATGCCCCATTTCATGGCAGAAGGTCTACAATAGTGCAGTAGGTCATGGGCACCATAGGGAGAGAGAGGGAGAGGGGGAGGGAGAGAGAGAGAGAGAGAGAGAGGGAGATGGAGAAGGAGCAACTAATACCGGAAACAAGCAAAACCTTTATAGGGAGTATGGAAAGGAGAAAAGGATAAATTAATAAATGAGTGGGAGGTATAATAGGCAAACGCTGTGTACGTTACAGCAGCAATGTATTGTTAGGTGCCTAGTGCTAAAGGTATGTGAGCATCTGCTGTGACAGTTATCATTATAATTTGCTGCCCATAGAATCCCCTGGGTGGATATTTGTGAGGTAAGACAGCAACAGGGCACCGTCTCAAGTAGCTATCTGCTCATTTTGGGGCTCTACCTATTAACCTAGGCAGGGCCAGGGCAAGGCCAAACATGACCATGCTGGCCATGCTTATTTCAACATGTACCACCATTATGTTTGTGTTGGTTGGAATAAAAACACAACCGTCAGGTGATGTGTGATATATGAAAACATATGCATCCTGGATGCATTGTCGCCTATGCATCGTCGTGGATATATGCAAAATATCTGCATCTACTGTATATATATTGGATATATGCTATAACATTCTGGATATGTTAAAAAGATGCATCCTATGGATCCATAGGGGGTGCTATATTTGAACTGGATTGTCTAATTTCCACTATAGTTCGACCTCCTTCAATAATTGGACAGATATATTGTCAAGATTTATGTGAAATTATGTCTAACAGGAGATGAGGCTTCATTGTATGATGAAGACCAGAAGCATCTCAAAGACTTATCAATGAGCTTGTGACTGCAGATGACATTTGGATTAGTTTAAAAGCTCCATCTAGTAGAATCAGGAAGTCACCCGTATGACCTCAAGGATTGGGATGGGTCATGTCAAGTGGCATGGGTCATCCGAGAGAACAGGCTGTCTGCTAAATGGACGAGATGCTC